>NW_016820951.1:17309-51664 GCF_001698545.2 Rhinopithecus bieti | reverse complement strand
TTGCTTACGTTTTTCATACCTATGTGTTATTTTGAATTTTCATTAAAGTCTCATCAAAGATTACAACCTTACCTCAAACTGTCTTGTAGGAATAGAGGCTACCTGTAAGGGAAATACAAGCTAGAGTCACCACATTCTGAGGACAGAATATTGGTCATGGTGGTGGCTTAAGAGAGGTTAATGTTCTCAAAAGGAAAGGAGGTGATGGGCAGAAGAACTATCGGTGCTCACAGGCAGGAGGAGATGGACAAATGGAGGCAAGATGGTGACAGAGATCCAGGAAGTTACACAAGCTGACACCTGAATATTTTTGACACACAACTCTGAAAGATAAGAGATATTGGAAGGGCTGAAGTCTTCTATTTTAAGACTTCCCTAGACCTTACTTTTGCATAAACTTGTAAACACTGAAGATATATGTGCACATCATCGACTTTTATTCAGGCTTCTTTTCATCTCTCCTGAGACTGCTATCACAGTGGAAAATTTTAGTGCTCATACTGATGACAGCAACTGTTAAAAAAAAAACTTATTTTGACTTTTGTAAGGAAGACTTTATTCAGGACTATTGCAATAGGTGTTGAAACTATTGCAACTAGGGAGAGAAATTGGGCTCAACTCCAACTACAGCAAAGACAGCTGGGGTTTATAGTCAGTAAACAGAATGGGGTTTCAGTTGATAGAAAATTATCAGAAGGAGACATCAAGTGTAGGGGGATTCTGGCTAATCTGACTTCAGGATTCTTGCTAACTGCAGGTCAGGGTGATCAGATACAGAGGGTGGGGGATAAAGAATTCAATTGGATATCAAGTGTGATAAGATATCAAAAGTGAAGAATCCTTCCATAACAGACTTACCAGGATTCTTGAAGCAAGGTGACTATGCAGGCCCAGAAAGGACAGGGGCCAAGTTTGAAGCCTAGTGGAGAAACTCAAAGTAGCCTTACTAAAGTTTGGTCAGGGAGACAGTCTTTGTCACCAAACATCTTAGCGCTGTAAAAACTGCCTAGCCTGTCTAAGCCACAGATCAGTTATCTGATATAGAATGCAGGTAACATTGTTTACCTTATGAGATTATTCTTAGGATTCAATAATAGTGTACGTAAGAACTTCATAAGTGCTCAAATATTTTCTCCCTTTCCCTTTCAATGCAGTCCAAAACTGAATATACATAGTACTCTTCCTAAACAATTATCCTTTCTTTTATTTTGATAAGGGCTGTATTGGAGGAGATACTCCTGACTTTGGTTTGGAAAATTTGATGTTCATAGTAAACGGCTGGATTTAGAATGCTAACCTGATAAGCATTTTTAATTAGTGTTAGACACATAGCAGACATGCAACAGATCCTCACTGAATTAGGTTAATAGTAGAATGCTAATTAAAAGCGGGAAGACTGAGAGAAATCAAAATAAAAGAAGGTAACACCAGTGTCTCTTTGTCCAAGGACCACACTCAGGCTGTTGGATCCTACTTTAGCTATGTGAATGGAATTCAGGAGTATCTCCTCCAATGCAGTTCTTAACCCCTGACTGACAAGTGTGAGAAGGCGTGACCTACCCTTTTCCAGAGCTCCATTGCAGGTCAACACTGAATTCACTGTCTACAAAAATCATCTGAATACTGCACCCCTGCTTGTTCTCCAGCCCTTCCCAGTCTGTCTCACTCCCCTATGGACTTGACTTTACTTCCTAAATATTTATTTTTACAAAAATAGTTTGTCTTGGGGTCTATGTCTGAGAAACCGAATGTAATACAACTTCCTAGGAAGTAGTCCTAGGAAGCAGACCTCCAAAATGGGATTCTGAGTTAGATCACTCTCCAGTCAGATGCCCCATTTTGTTGGTAAGTAAAGATTGATGACTTGTGGCATGGATTACAATTGCTAAGATTTTAACTTATGATGAGTTGGGATGAGATAGAGGTTGAAGGAGATGTTTAAGAGATATGAGGAAAAAAGTCATTATAAGGACTGTGCTAAAAAATTTAAATGGCAAGCTCTATAGATAAAAAGGTAAGAGTCACCAAGAGTGTTTTTTAGAAGATAAATAATGCAGTATGAGGACTCAAGGCTACAGTAACCAAAACAGCATGGTATTGGTACCAAACAGATATACAGACCGATGAAACAGAACAGAGACCTCAGAAATAACACCATGCATCTACGACCATCTGATCTTCAGCAAACCTGACAAAAACAAGCATGGGGAAATATCCGCTATTTAATAAATGGAGCTGGGAAAACTGGCTAGCCATATGCAGAAAGGAGAAACTGGAACCCTTCCTCACACCTTATATAAAAATTAATTCAAGATGGATTAAAGACTTAAATGTTAGACTTAAAACCATAAAAACCCTAGAAGAAAACCTAGGCAATACCATTCAGGACATAGACATGGGCAAAGACTTCATGACTAAAACACCAAAAGCAATGGCAACAGAAGCCAAAATTGACAAATGGGACCTAATTAAAGAGCTTCTGCACAGCAAAAGGAACTACCATCAGAGTGAACAGGCAACCTAGAGAATGGGAGAAAATTTTTGCAATCTACCCATCGGACAAAGGGCTAATATCCAGAATTTACAAATAACTTAAACAAATTTACAAGAAAAAAACAAACAAACGCATCAAAAAGTGGGCAAAGAATATGAACGGACACTTCTCAAAAGAAGACATTTATGGAGCCAACAGACACATGAAAAAATGCTCATCATCACTGGCCATCAGAGAAATGCAAATCAAAACCACAATGAGATACCATCTTCCACCAGTTAAACCAGTGATCATTAAAAAGTCAGGAAACAACAGGTGCTGGAGAGGATGCAGAGAAATAGGAACACTTTTACACTGTTCATGGGATTGTAAACTAGTTCAACCATTGTGGAAGACAGTGTGGAGACTCCTCAACGATCTAGAACTAGAAATACCATTTGACCCAGCAATCCCATTACTGGGTATATACCCAAAGGATTACAAATCATGCTACTATAAAGACACATGCACACGTATGTTTATTGCGGCACTATTCCCAATAGCAAAGACTTGGAATCAACCGAAATGTCCATCAATGATAGACTGGATTAAGAAAATGTGACACATACACACCATGGAATACGATGCAGCCATAAAAAAAGGATGAGTTCATGTCCTTCATGGGTGAAGCTAGAAACCATCGCTCTGAGCCAACTGTCGCAAGGACAGGAAACCAAACACCGCATGTTCTCACTTATAGGTGGGAATTGAACAGTGAGAACACTTGGACACAGGGTGGGGAACATCACACACTGGGGCCTGTTTTG
This sequence comes from Rhinopithecus bieti, assembly GCF_001698545.2. Lineage (NCBI taxonomy): Eukaryota > Metazoa > Chordata > Mammalia > Primates > Cercopithecidae > Rhinopithecus > Rhinopithecus bieti. The sequence continues at coordinate 48,364 of NW_016820951.1, read as the reverse complement.
GGGTGGTGGCAGTGGGGAGGGATAGCATTAGGAGAAATACCTAACATAAATGATGAGTTAATGGGTGCAGCACACCAACATGGCACATGTATACATATGTAACAAACCTGCACATTGTGCACATGTATCCTACAACTTAAAGTATTAAAAAAAAGATCTATTGTTCAGTAGCACAATAGGGCAACTATAGTTAAGAAAAATTTATTTTGTCTCAAAATAATTAAAAGAGTGGGATTGGAATGTTCCTACCACAAAGAAATGATAAATGCTTGAGATGATGGATACTCCAATTACCCCAGTTTGATCATTACACATCGTAGGCTTGTATCAATATCATATGTACCCCATAAATATGTATAACTTTTGCATCTACAGCAATTAAAATGAACAATTTTAAAAGAAAAAAGAATACATTTATTCTTGTCATCTAATCTTTTAACTTCAATGAATACTTCCTTCTCCTTATAAACATACAGGCACAGAAGTACATGTGTATTATTTATTAATTATATGAAGACATCTATGGTAAATAGATGAAAGCTTGAAACTTTATACAAAGTAAACCAATATATGAAGTCCCAAAAAGTGAATGTTTAATTGCAGCCTTTTTTTCTTTACTCTGCCAAGTTCAATTCAAGGGTAACTTGCTATTTTGGGGATACCATTGCTCTTTCAAAGTTATAATGGTGGACTATGAATGTTCTTTTCATAAGTGTCCACTACTTCACCTCAATATTTTATAATTTGTTTAAATAGCCTTCTATCTTCAATTCTTTGAATAGGCTTTTACTCAGCCAAGTTTCCTTGGGATGACTCCTGGCTCTGACCCAAGTTCTAAGTGCTGATAACCTGTCTTACTACTCAGCACTCACCAAAATTCAGAGATGATGCCGGAAGAATTGTTCAAAAAGCTGGAAGGGAATCAGGTGATGTGTTGTTCATCACCCCTCCCTTTGCCCTCTTGCTAATTTATTTTCAAATGTTTCTACCATATCTTCTACCTGGTGTGTGTGTGTGTGTGTGTGTGTGTGTGTGTGTGTTCATTTTTACAATTTCCCCATTTAACTTACACCAAATTTCAATTTTCTGCAGTGAATTTCAAGACCATCTAGGTATCTGCCATATTTGCCTGGCATCCACTAGAATATTCTCGTCATGCTTATATTATTTCCTTATCCACTACTTTGTCATTCAACTTTCAACTTGACTTCTTTTTCTTTTCTTCTTCTCATCATTCTATATAAATTTCTCTATCTAAGTTTCTCTCTGTGGGATGAAGGTGAGGTTATTGTATACAGTGGAATTTATTTTTAGTTATAATTTTCTTTATAAAATGAGAATACATTACAAAATGAAAATAAAACACTCCCCAAAACATAATTGTTTCCTTCAACTTTGTTTTCTTGTATATGAACTTTTAAAATCTTCAAATCTTTCCTAAGCAAACATCTGTATAAATAAACAGTAAATATTTTAGTAATAGTATTTGTAACAGCAGTATGTATATAGTTCTCTGTAACTTTTCACTTAACATTAGGAGAAAAGCATTTTTCATGCTGATAAATAGACATCATAATTATGACTTGAAAGCTATGTGACATGCCATAATATAAACTAACTTATTTTTGGACATTCAATTTATTTCCAATTGTTACTAGTATAAATAATGTTGCTATGCATACATTAGCAGATACAGGTCTTTCCCCTATATTTTGGATTACTTTCTTAATGTAATATCCCAGCAGCGGAATTAGTTGGTTGGAGATATGCATTTCCAAATCACCTTCCAAAAGTTGTACGACCTTACTGCCATTGCACGAAGATGGTGTTTTTGTCATAGCCACTTCAGCATATAATGAATTAATTTCTAAAGCTAGCTTAATATATTAATACGGTACTCCATAGATGTTTGAACTAAACTAATCAATCTGAGGTAATTTTGAATTTTGACCATGTTAATTTCTTCACTTTACAAACTCATCTTCAGAATGTTTACCTTAGCCAAGTAAAGTAATAATGCCAAAGAAAGAAAATAAGGCCAAATAAAGTGTTTCTACTACTTTACTAAATTTTTTTCATAAAAATTAAAGATATGGACTTGTCCATCATCTGTCTGTGGAGCAGCCATCTTGTTATTCACATGCTCTCTTTTTCCTGGCTATTATCAGGTGTAAAGCTCCATTAGGTCACCATTTCACATTTAAATAACCTGACTAATTAAAGCTTTATCAGTTAGAGATGACTGATGTGGTATATTTTATATAAAGAGACTATAAAATCCAATACCCCTAAGCCTGTCATAATGTTTTATTATATGAAGCACCTCAAGAGACTGGACAGATCTCTTAATTGTTCTTCAGGCATTTAAAGGTGATTAAATCACATAAATGTGATCTTTAAAACTGTGGCCATTCATTAACCCCTCCAGTGGTCACTCATATGTTAGCAATATGGAAGAACCAGCATTAGGAAGAACCAGCCTTCAATAGCATTCATATTATATTTGTAATCTCACAACGATATCTGAATCAAAGTACAAAAATCAATTTTTTGTATCTCCTTATACACACCTTAGAAAGGGGAAAATGTGACTTAGGGACATAACAGAATTATACTGGAGGTTTCTTTAAAGATGATGGAAGATGCTATGTAATTTTACCAAGTGTGCTAACAAACTTGTTGATTTTCCACGAATTGTGTCACAGATGTGTCTGGAGAGAAGTAGAAGCTCTACCTTGCTCACAATGTTGATAAGTTTTAAGAATATGTTGATACTGTTTGTTGTCTCAGTAAAGAGGAAAGATTTGTCTGATTGTTAAAGGTATGAATAATTGACAGCATTAGGACTATAGGTTAGACTACCTCAGCATCAGAAAAATGACGCAAAGAATGCACCACCCCATGTTTAATGCAAGAGATACTAAAGATCACTTCTTTCAGTTCTTCATAAAATTTGTTTGGGGGGTAAGGTGTGGTCAACATTATAATTCCTGCTACTACTCCATGTCCGACACATTTAGTCAAACTTTTTTACCAATTGCTATATTATGACCAAATCTTGAACTTCAGCAAAATAGCAAATCTATGAACAATAAACAAAGATAAATGGCTAATTATTATAATAATTAGCTTCAGAACTGCTATGAAATCTTATCATGAAATGGGTACACATAGAGTTTAGGAGTCCTTTTCCAATGAGGTACAAGAAGTCATACTTTGAAACCAGAATCCGTTATACTTCTTGTGTGACAATTTCTCCAGAGGACATTTTCAACTTTTTTGTCTATTTCCTGGTCAAATTTCTAAGTTCAGTGGTGGAGATACTCCTAAAATGTGTGTACACAAAGAAAATATTGTCACAAAACTGCAGTATCCCATGTCTACTCATCATCTGTGGTATTCTCCTCTGGGTCTGACAGAAACACAAAGACCCAAGGAAGCTGAAGCATTTATTAATTACTTTGCTTCTAGACATGATCCTTACTTAAATGTTCTGAAAAGATTTATCCTATTCTTCAGGGGAGTGTATTTCACACTGTGATTAGAAGAATATGACCTTCATGTCAGTAACAAAAGATTTACAAAGGCCACTATGTGGACTATGAAATCCCTGACACTTTTTCAAGTTGAATCATTCTAGAAAGACAATTTGAACAAATTCATTGACATTACCACGTTGAAGCACCCACATAACTTTAGTATTTGAATGACAACTAAAATTGCATAATATTCCTGTAGTTTCTAAAAGGAAATAAACATTTTTTCAACTCATTAATCCTGATTCATTTATACATACAACAGTGTTTAATTGAGCCAATATGTTGTTTGACAATATCAGCCAAGCATTGTTCCACTTCTCATGAAAGGCTGAAGCTATATTCATTTTATTCCATCAAAGGGGGAGAAGAATACTTGACAACTGATAATACCTATTAAATAGTTCAACCAGAGGTTCTGCCAGACCCTCTCCTCTTCTACTGGCCTCAGTGTTAAGCAGAGAATGTGTGTCTCTTCTCTGGTATTTTGTTCTCTTCAGAAAGTGTTGTCACCACTAATACATAGATAAATAGAATTCTTGTTCCTAGTTTGGCTGATATCTTCACTCTGATCCTATCATTGACTGTGCCATATTTCTTAGTAGTGTGTTTTGTTCTCAAGTGAGACAGTGGATCTAAGATAAGCCCTTAGGAATGGAAGGGCAAATACTGGAAACAACATCATTGGCTTTTGTTAGCCAATTTGTTTCTACAGCAAGGCCATGATATAACACTTTAACATACTCAACATATTTTCACAAATGGATTAGTACATGGAGTGAGAGGAGAAATAACTAATTTTGTGAAGAACGACAGATCAGTCAACAACATTTCTTTGTGGTCAGGAAAGGGAAATATTCCAGAGAGCTCCTTTCCCGGTACAAGGATATACTTATCATGTGCCTATCCATTATATTCTCAAATCTTAATAATAGAGCCAAGAATATTCCCATTGTAAGACCTGTAAACTGAAGTTCAAAGAGATGGTGACTCTTATCCCATAAAAAGCCATCCAAAGGAATACAAGGATCATAATTTCTTATTTGCCACTCACCAGGTTATTTTTCTTTCCATGTGTTGGCTTGGTTCCTATCCAAGTAAAGCAAAATCTTTTACCAAAAAAAAAAAAAAAAAAAAAAAAAAAAAAAAAAAAAAACCTAGGCTTTTCCAATTAACCACATTTATAATGGAAAGAAGAGATTATTTTGAGGAGTCAAGGATCGATCCCTCCTGGAGGCCAGCTACTGGATTTGATGGAGCAGAGGCCAAATGGGTAATGACAAATACCAGGTTTTTATGTCTTGGTTCTTCATGTACCTGAAAACATATGGCATAAGATTCTTTTCTGAGACACTGCAGTGATGACAGAGAGAACAGACGAGTTCAAACACAGGATTTTAAGGAATGGAATGGATAGGGAGCTTTGGGGAGGACAATAGTAGGAAATAAGAAACATAAACGTAGTATCTGTCAAAAAATACCCTCAACTTCTCTGTCACAATTTGCCTTCTAAGAAAGCAGTCTTAACTTACAAAAGATGGTTCATGGGATGGTTCCTTTACTGGTGTGTAGCACCAGTCAAGGACAAATTGTAAATAACTTAAACTAAAATGGAGGGAGATATTAAGAAAAATAAGGAAAAAGTTTAAAGAAAAGTTGATTGGTTTCCAAGTAGACAAATCTGTGTGTACATTTACTCTCTCAGTTTTCTGTGTATAAATTTTGGACAAATCACTTAATCTTCTCAATATAAAAATTAGGTTATTTGGGGAATTCTGTAAGGTATGTTTTGACAGTAACTTAGCACAGTGCTTACCATATAGGAAGCCAACAAATACTATTTTTTTCTAGGATATGAATCTAATAAAAACCTCATTTAAAGAAACGTGTTTCTTTAACATATTCCTCATTTAAAGCTCATGTTGTACACATAGTCTATTGATGCATCTAGCTGACACTTAAAATACACTAACAAAGATAAGACAATGTTAAAATAATTATGAGATCCACTAAAAAGATGATAAATTGATTCCTGATTCTAATTCTTGCACTAAAACCCCTGACACATGGCAGGAAATATTTTTATTTTTAATGAGAAAACAGCTTTGGATATAATTCTGGACATCTCATAGCATACTCTTTTCTTGCAGCACTGTGTCTACTGGATGCACCTACTTCACAGGCATTCTGGGAAAATTAATCAAACTTATTCATTCATATTGAAACAGACAACACATAAGTGAGACGAGTTGGACTTAGCCAGATCTCGGCTCAAATCTACATTTGGCCAAAGGAATGCGGGTCAATCATTACAACATCATCCAATATGTTTTTTTCAGATTAAGACAGAAATCATTATTGTTATGTAAAACCTAATGAGTTGAATTCTTTCTCAAACATTTTTAACACTTCATGGTATGAAGTACCTGTAAAAATGCACTGAACGCAGTTAGTGGGTCACTGCTTTGCAACCTCTAGTGTGACTTTATTCAAGGAACAATAAGTTTTATGGTCTTGCAGTAAAATCCAACATTATGAATCGTTACTATAGAGGTAGCAGCAGCCTTTGGAAATGAAAGGTCAACAACTACAAATGGGTTGATTGCTTCTGAAAGGAAATCTTAATAATTCAGTTTGCTTAGTGACTCAGCATTAGTTAACTCTTCTTAATCCCAAAGATCTATCTAAGAACCCATAATTTGTCTTAATTGCCATTAAAACTATTATTTTTTTTATTTTTTTAGATGGAGTCTCACTCTGTCGCCAGGCTAGACTGCAGTGGTGTGACCTCAGCTTGCTGCAACCTCTGCCTCCCGGGTTCAAGCAATTCTCCTGCCTCAGCCTCCCAAGTAGCTGGGACTACAGGCGTGCACCACCATGCCCAGCTAATTTTTGTATTTTTAGTAGAGACGAGGTTTCACCATGTTGGCCAGGATGGTCTCGATCTCTTGACTTCATGATCCTCCTGCCTCGGTCTCCCAAAGTGCTGGGAGTACAGGCGTGAGCCATGGGGCCGGCCAAAACTGTTAATTTTAAACTATAGTTACTGCTCACAAAGAGACACCTGGTGGGCTAATACCAATCTGCAACATATCAGCTATTTAAGAAAGCACTTTGTAACTGTAAATTGCTATAAATATTAAGTATTCTTACTACTCTGTTACAGTTTCTACAGCCACTCAAGGAGAATCTTCTAAAGAATATTCCAGCACAGCTCCATTCAGCTTACAAATTCTTCCAGCCAGTCTTCCCTAGCATTCGTTCATATCTATTGATGTAACAGTTCTAGAGCAACTCCCCAAGCATTAATTGGCCAAATGCCTATTTGCCAAAAAAAATCAATGGATTGAATGAATAATTTGCTAAATGTTCTATATCCTTATAGTAAGTGTCAGTATCTAATAAAGCCTTCCACTTTCAAAAAGATGGAGTAGGCATACTTTTCCCTAATCCTCCCACTAATACAAATAACAACCATGAACATTATATGTAAAAGTAATTTAAGAAAACAGTGAAAGGTGAAGCAAACATGGCAGAGTTGCTGGGGCTTTGGAATGGCATGGTGAGGAGCCCCCTAGGCTTTCCTGGTACCTCACATATCCCAGAATTGAAGCTAAAGAAGCTACAACCCAGAAACATCAACAAGTGCAGAGAAAGAAAAAAAGAAAAAGCCTCCGCCAACCATATCGTCCCTAGTCAAGGAGCCTGAAAGGGGCAGCCTAGAGAAACAGAAAACTTCTATACAGCAATCTCTCTACTTCGGCCAAACACCACAGAAAAAAACTACCCATACCAGCAAAAGCCCAGCGGAGAGTATAGACTTTCATCTCAGAGTAAAGAAGCATGCCATCCCTTTCCACACAGACGTGGGTGTCAAGGGAGGACCAGTAAAGGGTCAGGACCTTCAGCCCCACCCAGTGGTAACAAGGCTACTATCCAGTCAATGGTGTCAGTGGAAACCACGAAGTGAAATCTCCCTGTATGATATCTTACAATTGCATGTGAATCAATAATCATCTCAAAATAGATTCATTTTCAAAAGTAAATTTGACAGAGAAAGACCCTTTTTTTCTAATGACTTTTCTTGGAGAGCAGAACAAGGCATTCCTACCGCTGCCAGCCAAGGGTGATCAGTGGGAGTGTCTGGAGGCAGTGCTCTTGGCATGGATAGGGCCCTCGGTGTTCACATCCCAGACAGCAGCCATGACGCTTCCCCAAGCAGCTTGGCAGACAGCAATTGTGGGAAAATGCAAGTTACAGCAGGAGAAGAAGAATAGGCAGGAACCAAGCAATAACTTCAGCTGACAGTCTGGTTCATGAGGATGGATGGGCCAACCCTTTGGAGACTCCCCAAAATTACTGGGAAACACCTGAGCATACCCCCTTTGGACTAGTAGCACTCATTTGATCATTAAAAGTAATTGTGACTTACTTTAGAAACAAAAACTAGTAAGAACTGAAACATCTGTGTTTTAATTATTCCCTGTGACCTTGACCACTGGTTCATCTAGTGCTTAATCCATTTACCTAGATGAATAAATGAAATTCTTCATAAACAGTATTTCTAGAAAAAGGTAATATTATAAATACATCAGGGTGCAGATTAATAGTTTCATTATTGTCCCCACAAGCATTCACCAGTTCTTCTGTGTGTGGTACAAAGCCAGGCACTGTACAAAGGAATAAAGAAAGGGAGTTTCTGCCTTTCAGAATTTACAACTGAAGCAAAAATTAAACACATGGAGAAATGTAGGGCAGAAATAGGTAACCACCTAAATGTTGTGTGCACAAATCCCTGTCAACAGCACCAGTGGCCAAACTGTACTCCCCATCTCCCCACGTCCATCTTGAGCTTCGTTCCTTCCATTCCTGCCCAAGCCACGTGGGCCTCACACCCCACCTGGATCACATGCCTGAAGTGGTGATGAGTAGTAGTCACTGTCCACATGATGATTTCCTAAGGGCTTACCACGTGTCAGGTTCCATGGTAATTCTCAGGGTCATAAAGAAGAAGAAGAAAACATGGCCTCAGCTCTCCAGCCTCGGTCAACAAATAACACAAAGCAGGGTGACTAGTGCAGCAGGACTCAACCAGACAAAGTCGAGTAGAGGCGTAAAAAAGAAAGGGAGCAATTCAGCCACACAACAAGCATCCAATTTATGGGCATTCACACCTGCACTAATACCACCCTTTTTCCTTGAAATAATGAGACAAAATAGGGCCGTCGTTGGCGTGACATCAGGGCACCTGCCTATTTCCCAAGGAGGTTATAAAACACAAATGTTCAAACTGTAAGGGACCTGAGCTATATTCCCAACTGCCACTAATTTATCTGGGATGTTAGGGAAGTCCTGTGGCTTTTCTGGGTCTCATTACCTTTACATGTAAAATAAAATAGTATGCAGACCATCAAAGGCCAATCCCAGATGGAAGTCATTGCTTAATCACCACCTAAAGGGCAATCAAACCAATCAGGGTTCCTCCACATTCTAGCCCAGTGAACTTGGGCAAGTCACTACCTTCCTTTGCCTCAGTTTCCTCCTCTGTAAAGTGGGTATAATAATAAGACACCTCCTAGGAGTGTCAGAAAGGTTTAATCGATTATTATATGTAAAGTGCTTAGAAGAATGCTTAGCACATACTAAGTAATACACAAATATTGCCTACTATTAGAAATTTTTATTATTTCAGATTTCCAATGATATTTCAGTATTTCATTTATGTTGTTAATCCCCTCAATTGTAAGTGTACAAAGTGTTTTGCATAATCTCTCCAATAGTCATTACTGGGAATTCATAAGTTAATTAATTAAGAGTTAGATTATGCCAAAACACACTCCTAAAATTAAAGTAGGTTCTTTGGAAAACCACATTATAACACAGAAGATATTATTAGATTATTTAATCATATATGAATAATACCCTTCTGACCACAAAAAAAGTATACATATTTCCAAAGCTGGCTAACATTGAAAATGATCTGAGCACCTCACTTAAGACCCACTGACTCCTTACTATTCAGGTGTAGTTGTTAGACCAGCAGCTCTGGCACTTGATTCAAGAGGTCCTATCTGGAGTCCAAGAATCTGCATTTCTGCAAGTCTTCCGGTGCTGCTGATGCTGCTGGCTAACAAAATATTTTGAGTAGCAAGGCACTAGAATTAGTCATACCAAAATCCCATTAATGGACCAAATCTAGAAAAGGTCTTACTCAGCACATTGTACAATCACAATCGTGTCTGAAAAGTGTTTTAGAACTTACATGGAATTCTAACATGGGTACATGTATACACATAAGAGGCTCCATATTGGTTGACATGTTGCTTGTGATTTAATTTTTGTAATAAAATATTCACTTACAGAGATGAACTGACATAGTTTTCATAAGTGAGCACACATGATAGGAGAAATATTCCCTGATTTTAACTTGGACAACTGTAGGAATACCTTTATATAAATATGTATCACTATCACTGTGAAAGTGGGATTTCAAAAGTGATTTTTGGTTTGTTTTCTACTTTTTAAAATTTTAGAGGGGCTTGTATTCTTCCATAAAAGATGCAAGTCCAACCCTCAGAGTGCCTTCTGTCAGAATCTTAACAGTTGTACAATGTCTAAAGATTTAAGATTAAAATTATACATATATACACATTATGGTTTTTTAAAAAAATGGCCTAATCCCCAGCAGCTGGAGCATAGTACAAAGAGGCCCTACTTTTGAACGGACTTGAAATTGGAATTCAAACCTTTCCTTAAAACAAATGAAAAAATAATTCTGTGGAAATGAAAACCTAACAGTAGTGAGGCAAAAGGAGGGTGTGGGAAGAAGCGAAAAGCAACCTATTTGGTGACTGCAGCCAATCTTTACAACTGGCTCCGAAAAAACACCGAGACGTTCCTTGCTACAAAAGATGCAGCAAAGTCACAGCTCTCCAAGCTGCTGAGAACAGGCAATGCTTGAATAAACCCTCCTCCAAACCTTGGAAGATGTATGGCTTCGGGATTTCAGAGGTTTCCAAAAATATACAAAACACAGAAAACACTTTCCTCCTTTGCCAAAACACATCGGCCCTTTGTTTACATTACGTTCTCCCTTTTCTATATGCTGGAAATCAAAAGACCCCTCATGGCACTGATAAGATTGAACATAGGGGAAAGCAAATGGGATGCCGCTCAGTGAATTCTGTCTTGAAATCTTCTTTCACACCTCTTTTCGAAATGTAAATATGGATTCAGTCCAGCTTTCCCAGTCCGAATGACTTTGGCTGAGGGCGGTTGGTATGGAAGTCATTTCCCTTCTAGGTGCAGTAGCTACTTTCCACAGACTCAACAAAGACACAAAATATCATTAACATCTGATTCTGAAAAGGTTGACAACCACTTCTTTGTTTTACTCAGCAGTCTGGGGAAAGCTGCTGTGCATTACACGATCATGAGCAAAATTATACCTATTAGGCTCCGATATGAGTATTGGAATATTTCTCTCATTTGCGCACAGCATTGAAGCTTGAATATGCCTATTGTTTTCACAGTATCCATTACATATTTTAAATGGCATGGAAAGATCATATATGTAAACATTACTTCAGCTGAGGCTGAGTGATGCTTGGCAAAGCTAGAGAGGCTGTCTGACCTCCCTGGGCCTCGGTTTCAAGGAAAGGAGCGCCAAGGGACTTTGTCAGGGGATGGCTGATGGTTACGAAAAGGAGTAAGATGGATTGGCCAATGGGTGCTGCTGCATTAAAGAAGTCTGGATCCCTTCCTTTGACACACACAAAAAGCTCCAGGCCTCAAACTGGCTCCTTTATTTTGCGGCATACAGAAAGAGGATGAAAGACTTGCCTGAGGGTCTGAAATACCAAGAGGGAAGAGTCTGGAAGAAAGGGGAGAAGGCTGACTGGTTGCAGCTTCAGGATTCATGAATAAAAAAGGGGAGGGGGAAATGGGCCTCCAAATTTAAAAGCACTTCTAAAATAGCCATTAATAATCACATTCTCGAAGACAAAAGCAAGAATCCTAAGCTGTTTTTTTTAAGCACTGATGTTTTTCTTACAGTCTTCAGAGTAGGAAATGGAATTAGCCTAAAAACATGAAATCAACTGATTAAGAATCCTTGAAACTTCCCAGGGTCATGAGGCACGCTGGATGGCAGCACTGGCCTCTCCTCACCATAGCAGATGTTGTGAGCAGAAACATTTCTGCACACAGGAGGTTGATGCTGTGAGCAACCTGTAATTTTAATCATTTACAGAGCTGAGTGCAAGGCTCCACCCCAAGATCTACGTCCTGGAGCCCTGGACTCATGTTGGAATGTTTATTGATATTTTTCTAAGAGACGCTCTCAAAATTATCCTTGCATTTTACTCACCATTAGTCCACATTTAGAAAGCATTTTCTGCCTTTTCAAATTAGACTTAGATTTCCCTGATAACCAGGAATATAAACACAGGGAATAAGTCGTTATTTGAGGAATTTGGGCCATAGAGATAGGCAAAAAAATTTCCTCTAGGCCAATTGTATACTAAAATGTTTATTGTGCTAAATAATTCTGTTTCCTTGAGAGATGGCTCATACTCACTTTTAGTCTGAAAACCTGGCCTTAGACAACCTCACAATAACAAACTAATGGCTGTTTACTGCTGTGGAAGGCAACAAAATTGCTTCTTTAACTCTACTGAAGTTATTCCATAGCAACTCAAATCAACAGACATATTTTTTAGACATTTCTTAGCATGTTGCCATGCTAAGAAACAACAAGATGCATGAGATAGTGTCTTCTCCTCAATCAGACTGTGAGCTTACTTACAAGTAGGCAAAGTTAAACTGTAACAAAAGATTTAAATGAAGAGCAACTATGAGACTGAAATGTGATGAGATTCATTGGCCAGTGAGTAAAACAGACAACAGATGCTACTGGACATCACAGACTGAAAGGGACCATGAAAGGGTCCAGGACAGGTTTTATCAAGGAAGTGAGATTTACCCACCTATGAAATCATTGCCCTTTATAGGATTAAAAGATTTGCAATAGGTGGAGGTGTTTTCCAAAACAATATTGTAAATAGTTTTCTTTCTGTCTCTCTGTCTTCTTTTTCTGTAAAGGTTTTTTTTCTTTCTTTTTTTTTTTTTGTTGTTGTTGTTGTTGTTTGTTTTTGTTTTCCTTAATAGGTAACATATATATATATATATTCTTTAAGTTGTGGGATACGTGTGCAGAACATGCAGATTTGTTACATAGGTCCACACATGCCATGGTGGTTTGCTGCACCCATCAACCTGTCATCTACATTAGGTATTTCTCCTAATGCTATCCCCGAGGGTTTCCCCCCCACCCACAAAACACAGGCCCCAGTGCGTGTGATAGTTTTCCCTTTCCCCCTTGTTGTCCATCTGTTATCATTGTTTCGGCTCCCAACTATGGGAAAGTGAGGGAAACCTGCAGTGTTGTGGGTTTTCTGTTTTCTGTGTTTAGTTTTGCTTTAAGATGGATGGTTTTTCCAGCTTCACTCCCATTGGCCCTGAAAGACGATATTCATCCTTTTTATGGCTGTATAGCATTTCCGTGGTGTATATGTGCCACATTTTCTGTTAATTTATCATGATTGGTATTTTGGGTTGGTTGCAAGTCTTTGCTATTGTAACAGGTGCCACAATCAACATACATGTGCATGTGTCTTCATTGTACGAATGATTATATTCCTTTCGTCTACATACCCAGTAATGGACATTGCTGGGGTCAATTGTGATTTCTAGTTCTAGATCCTTTGAGGAATCGCCACATTGTCTCCATAATGTTGAAACTATTTACACTCCCACCAACAGGGAAAAAATGTTCCTATTTCTCCACATCCTTCCCAGATCTGTTATTTCCTGACTTTTTATGATCGCCTTCATAAACTGGCTATTGAGATGGTATCTCATTGTGGTTTTGATTTAGCATTTCTCTACATGCCGCAGTGATGGTGAGCTTTTTTTCATATATTGTTGGGCCACATAAATGTCTTCTTTTGAGAAGTTGTCTGTTCATATCCTTGTGCCCACTTTTAATGGGGTTGTTTGCTATTTTCTTGTAAATTTGTTTAAGTTTTTTGTAGATTCTGGATATTAGCCCTTTGTCAGATGGATAAATTGCAAAAATGTTCTACCATTCTGTAGGTTGCCTATTCACTCTGATGATAGTTTCTTTTGCTGTGCAGAGGCTCTTTAGTTTAATTAGGTCCCATTTGTCATTTTGGCTTCTGTTGCCATTGCTTTTGGTGTTTTAGTCATGAAGTCTTTGCCCATGCCTATGTCCTGAATGGTATTGCCTAGGTTTTCTTCTAGGGTTTTTATGGTTTTAGGTCTTATGTTTAAGTCTTTAATCTGTCTTCAGTTAATTTTTGTATAAGGTGTAAGGAAGGGGTCCAGTTTCAATTTTCCGCATATGGCTAGCCAGTTTTCCCAACACCATTTATTAAATAGAGAATCCTTTCACCATTGCCTGTTTTTGTCAAAGATCAGATGGTTGGAGATGTGTGGCATTATTTCTGAGGCTCTGTTCTGTTCCATTCGTCTATATGTAGATATATAGATAGAAAGAGATATCTATATACCTATATCTATAGATAGATAGATATAGATATAGATATAGATATAGATATAGATATAGATATAGATATAGATATGTTTTGGTACCAGTACCATGCTGTTTTGGTTACTGTAGACTTGTAGTATACTTTGAAGTCAGGTAGTGTGATGCTTCCAGCTTTGTTCTTTTTGCTTAGGATTGTCTTGGCAATACGGGGTCTTTTGCGGTTCCATATGAAATTTAAAGCAGTTTTTTGTAATTCTATGAAGAAAGTCAGTGGCAGTTTGATGGGGATAGCACTGAATCTGTAAATTACTTTGGGCAGTATAGTCATTTTCACAATACTGATTCTTCCTATCCATGAACATGGAATGTTTTTCTATTTGTGTCCTTTCTATTTCCTTGAGCAGTGGTTTGTAGTTCTCTTTGAAGATGTCCTTCACATCCCTTGTAAGTTGTATTCCTAGGTATTTTATTCTTTTAGTAGCAATTGTGAATGGGAGTTAACTCATGATTTGGCTCTCTGTTTGTCTATTATTGGTGTATAGGAATGATTGTGATTTTTGCACATTGATTTTGTATGCTGAGACTTTGCAGATTTTTATCAGCTTAAGGAGATTTTGGGCTGAGACAATGGTGTTTTCTAAATATAGAATCATATCATCTGCAAACTGGGACAATTTGACTTCCTCTCTTCCTATTTGAATACACTTTAATTCTTTCTCTTGACTGATTGCCCTGGCCAGAACTACCAATACTATGTTGAATAGAAGTGTTTGCTTGTCAGTAGGTTGTCTCTTTTTAAACACATGAGACATCTTAATGATCCATCAATCCAATGACATTTTAAAAAATAGGCCAGCCACAGCACTAGCCATCTGGGGAAACGTGGCTATGCTGTCTCTTACCTATTATGTTAAAATGACATGAGGACAAGCCGTCCTCCCTAGAACCAAATACATTTCACCCATGCATGTCCTCACACAACTCTGGGTTCTAGGCCCTTAAAGCTTTATTTATTCTTTTCAGAACAACATGCCTACTCACTTCCAGCAGCATACCTGTGTACACACACACACACACACAAACACACATACATGTATGCATATACACCGTGTAATCTTGCTCAAGAAATATTCTAGCTAAAGCCGTTTAGTATAGATAAATTTTCTTCTGTTAGCAATAGAAGAAAGCTTCTATTTCTCTTCTTTTTTAAAGCAGAAATTATTAAGTATATGCAAGAATCCAAGGGGTAAGCACCACTCTTTCCAAAGAGGTTGTGATTTTATTAGATCTAAATAAAGGGTTATTGCACAGTAACTCTACAATTAGCTCACACTGCCAAAGGACAATGATGACAATGTTTCCCAAGAACTGATGAGGATCCCAGGTGTTTTGAACTCAGGTGATTATTCTCACAACTCCAGCAAGTAGTCAACTTGCTGTTTTAAGTCCTAAGCATAAAGAATGTGTCCGTAATATCCAAGGCAGGGCAATATCTAAATTCTGAATTGTTTGGAAAATACTTTGCACAGAAAAGAGCTGTAATGTATTAACTTTTCATGGGTGTGAAACAGAACAGTTCAAAATTACCCAGTCCATTAGTTTTCAAGCCAACATGCCTTCAACTGTAAAAACTGCATAAAAATGTACTGCAATTCAGAGGAAATAACCCAAGGAGTTTCTAAATCTCCACTAACTTTTAAGCAATCCAGTCACATGTAATAGTTCGTAACATTGGCTGATCTCTTTTCTATGAAATGAAATCTGAGCTGGATTCCATTAACACCTCTTCCCTAAGTGGAGCTTTCTCCTGCTCCTTATCGCTCTTCTCTTTGACCCTCTTCCTCTCACCTCAAGTAGGAATAGTACAACCTGGAGAGCAGATGTAGTACAAGACTCAACTCAGAACAGGGTTCTTACCCAACATTACTTCTGATAAACTATCTGGTTTCATGAGTCCAGTAGATTGATTTCTTTGTCACTCAGGATTAAAGAATTACTTCAATACCTTGCAACACTATTGCTATATGTCTCCACAATTCTTTGAGAAGTGTTCCTTCTCCTCTCATCTACCTTTCCCCATCCTTCTTGGGATCTCTGGACACTGGAATGGAGCTGTTTTAGCCATAATCTCTTGTACCTACGAAGCCAAACTAAACTTTCCTCAATCTTCCCACCGTCAGTCAGTGCTCAAGCCTGTAATAAAATTCACAAATTCAGAAGGTCAAGCAATACCAAAATTATAAACTCACCCAATGCTAGTCTATGCAATTAGTATATAAAAGAACAATAATTAAAGATAAAGGGTGGCTTTAAATATTTTCAGCTGACTAAGAGGAAAAGCATGTGAACTTTTGAAGACAAATTGTAACAAGGGTTTGATTTATTACATTAGAATCAAGTAGAGTCTCATGTACTTAGCAGCCAGTAGTTATATATCAGAAATTAAACCCCAAATCCCTGTAACACAGGAGGAGGGTACATACACAGTTTATTTTCTCAGATTAAATACCCAACTTTTAAAGTGATGCAATCATAAATGACATTTTAATAACAATTTAGACAGAGTACCTTTGCACATTAAATAATATACAGTTATTTGATACTGTGGATAATAAAATTGTATTTTAAATACCATACATGGCAAAGAAAAATAAAGTTTCCACCTCAAAGTAAATCTCAACCAGGAAAAAATAATTTTCCCTGGAAAGCTCTTATGTTTTAAACCCAGTGTGGGGATGATCACAAGCTTTCTCTTTTTACAATGCTATCTTCTATTTGCCTTGTATTGATTTAGGTGCAAGCTTTCCAGAATTTTCCATACATAATAGAGGAAGGTACATACAAGGAGCTAAGATTCATACATAAGAAGCCATGACCCACCCATCCCACAAGCTTTAGGGACAGGAAAGACAGTGGTCTCTCCTATATGAAAAGAATAGTGAAAAAATGAGCAAAGAGCTCAAGTCACCTAGCAATTTCTTAGGCCTCCATGACTGTCAATGATGCAGCTAAGACTGTCACCCCAACCTCCCAACCTTCTAACTTTTATCCCAGAACTTTTTCTACCACACCTTGCTGTACCCACACCACAAAAATGAAAAATGCATTCCAGAATTCTCAGTCCCAGACACTAGAGAGTATACAGCAGTGCACAGGAAGACCCTAAAGGGTTGGACAATTCCCACTCTGTACCATTTTACTTCTCACATCTCCAGAGCCTGTCAAAAGTCTGCTTTGTGGGAGTGACAGTTGAGTCAACTGTGCTAATTTGGGAGATAGAAGATGTTTTAGAAGCTCTACTCTAGGCAAGTTCAAGTCCCTCTTCAATTCAATTTCTCAAAATAAGAGTTAAGTAGTACATAGCTCTTAGTTCTTCCTATGTACTAGGATACCACAGCCATCTTACAAAAACAAACAAATAAACAAACCAAAAAAAAAAACAGAAAAACAAGGTGACATGAGACATAGAACTTTAGTTCTTTTTTCCTCTTTTCCTACTATTTGTGCAATAGCAGATGACTCCTAAAAGAGCCCCATACTATCCTCACATAGAGTCAGTTTTATACTAATCAACCTCTAAAACTTTAACTTATGCTTGTGTCTGTGGCCCCTTCTCACCACCATCATGAAAAAAAAAAAGCTTTTCACTTACTGCCTGCTTGCTACCAGATCTATCAAATCAGAAGCCTCAGCCACACTTGAGCCTTCCTGGTTTCATGCACCAATCTCTGCCTCATCTAATCAGTTTCCAGGCTTTCTTTCCTCTGACAATTATCCTTCATAGATTTCACCTATTTAACTCTTCCTTTCCATGTCCATTTAGAAAACTATATGAATTTTTCATGGTCCTACACAGTGGGCTGTCTGAGCAAAAGACATGTTTAAATAGCAAAGAGCCTTGGAAGCTATAGATAGTATATCCCTCAAGAGAGATTTAGAGATGCATCTCTCCAGAGATTTTTGCTTACATCCCTGGCTAATAAAGCAGAAGATAATTTCCCCTCTCTCCTAGAGGAGACTGGCTAATAATCCAGGGTAATGGGTAATCTCTCCCTCTCTCTTTCTCAAGGGAAGACTGGGAAGATGAGTTAACTCTGTAAATGCTCATTCTGCTAAAATCTGTGGTCCTCTGCTGTGGTGCACCTCATTGCACATGCAGGTGACACCTAACCCTCATGGAGTCATCCTGTGGGGATTAAGACATGTGAAACTGATGCACGTTGCAGCTCTAGCTGCTGTTTTTTTGCCATGAGTACTGAACCATCTGAGTCTTTAATTCAGGGGTCTTTGGTGTTCTGTCAGTATTTGTATCTAAAATTGGGGCCAACTAACTTGTTTGCTTGCAAGTGAAATAAAATCTTGGACCCTTCATAGGGTGACTTAACACCCACTGCCAATGCCTTAGATTAGGTCCAAATTATCTGCTCATCTGGTTTCAATTTCTTCAGTGTTTTCCTATCTTCATTCTCTCCCCATGTTGAATACATTCTCTTTTTAGTCATCAGAGTTATCGTCTAAAACTCAATTCTCATGCTAGCCTTCCCCTGCATAAAGCCTTCTACAGGATCACACATGCTTTGGGCAAAATGATTAAGCTGCCTAGTATGGTCTTGCACAATGTGGGCCTATCCTGTCACCACTCCAAACTCGGAGCACTCTCTGACACTTTGCTCCAGTGCTGTCTCAAGCTCTTCTCTGCCTGGAATACCTTTTAGCACTATTGTCCCCCACCCACCACCATCTCCACTTGATGAACACCTACTCATTATTTCAATGCGCATCTCAAATTCTACCTCTTGTGGGAAGGCTTCCTAAAAATCCACCAAGAGTTAGCTGCTCTCTTTCCTAGGATCATCTGAAACACTGTTTTTGTGGTTCATGGAGCACACTTACTAATATTCTTTATTCACAGGTTTGTCTGATCCACTAGACTGTAAGCTGTCTCATTTCCACAAATACTGTCCCCTGTAATACAGAGTGTGTATTCAATTAAGAACTATAGAATAAATGAATGAGAATAAGAATGGAAGTGGAAATATTTTCAAAGGCCTTAGTTCTCATCCTTTCCTCATCTACATGAGGCCCGAACCCTCACAAAATCTTGTGACGATTTCCACTGAAGCCATACATGTTATGTTCACAGGCTCTTAGACGTGTAGGGAAGAATGAGAAGCAGGGCTACTGTGCTTTATCATTACAAAGTGCATCTCCCATTACATACCCTTCCACCTCTTCAACCACAGGCATCCCTCTATCACCGAAACCGAAGTGATCTCAGAGAGTTGAGCAACAGATAACCAAATATTATTTAATTTAGATAAGTGAGTCATGTTTGAAACATTTAAGGCCTTTTGTTTATTAACATTCTATTTACAAAGACTCTTAATGACTCCCTGTTCCACTCGGTCAAGGAAATGAAGTTATTTCACCCAGAAATGCAATTACTTCTCCTGGCCTTCAAATGTGAAGTGCAAACGAGTTTGATGAATCTGATTCTTAAGCTGGAGGATCAGTCTACTGGGCTTCATGGCTGGCTGCCAAAGGAAGGATTCACTGGAAAAATGATGAACGAGGCCACCAATCATGAAAGAAAAAACAGAGCAAAGTCTGAAACACTGAAAACAGGAGAAGGAAGATATCACATAACATTTTCATTGGGACTGAAACTTTAATTGGGAGAATAAGTGTTCATTACAGACTATGTCCCTGGAATACTTTGGCTAAGAGATTCCAATGAGTGTTAAAATCATTACTGAGTGGCCTCAATCTAAACAAACACCCACCTTTTCCATTTCACACTGAGATGAAATTACTTTGCTGTTTACAACCAAAAAAAAAAAAAAAAAAACCCTGGGGTTGTCAGTTTCTCCTTTCCCAGAGGGGTTGTGAAAGTTATTTTTCCTTCTCCTTACTCCTCTGCTTCTCAAATTTAGATGTTAGTCTTCTGAAGAAGTTTTCTATCTGGCATTCAGACTATTGCCCCACATAAGCAACACCAGCATCTCTCCCCAGTGCAAGGCTGATTGTCCACATATGCACACGCACACACAGGGCCATCCCCTCTCAGCAGAGGAAGCTCTGACTAGCATCTGAGCGGCGGGGAGAACGAAAGCTCAGCGTTGTTTATAACAAGAGTCATCACGGACCAGGAAGAACAAAGCAGCAAGAACTGACAAAGAAGATGATACCCAGAGTACAAGGAAGAAGTAGTTTTGTTGGAAGAAATGTCCCTCCTATATTTTCAATTATTCTGGATTTCTGTGGCTCACTGCTAATTGACAGATCAGGAAATGCAAAGACTTTCTCCAGTAAGCCAGGATCATTACCATGCAGGAACCTGAGGCTTTGTGCCTACAGAACTTTTATTACAAAAAAGATAAAATGATGTATTATATATCATATTCCATCAGCAGAGATCATGAAGATCATAATACTTGAAATACGGCCTTGCCTCACCCCACCTATCAATAGGCAGATTGCGTGGTGCAGTTCGAGGGCTTCAGCCTGTCTTCTTTTTCATTTTATTTTTTCCAAAGAAAAGCACATAATGAAACCTGTAAAGCAAATCACTCAAATGAGTGATTGGAAACAAATGAAAATGAGTAGTGTTTAAATAATTAACACCTGCCAAATGAGGAAGAGGAGCCTTATTGCTGATATTAAATCATGTCCTTTAACGTCTGAAACAGATGACAGTAAATAATTCCAAACAGGCAAGACAGGAAGCTAATTTTTAGTTCTTGGAAAGTTGAATGAGTTTCAATAAAGTTGACCAAAAAAAAAAAAAAAGGACTTCATTTTGATTTAGTTAATTCTACTTCAGAAAGCTGGGTTTGCATTAAACCTTGTCTTTGGTTTAACATACTGTAAATGAACAGCTTTAAGTCATGGTTTAAAATATATTCATTATTCAGTAAGCTAATGATGTATGTTCCACCTGGTTGCCGTGGAGCCTTGTAAGTAAAAATTGAGGGTAGTATTTTGTTACCAAGAAAAAACATTAGCCTTGCCAATTTTCCAGTCAATAAATATAACTCACAATAGTGCTGCCTGATAGGCAAAAAAAAAGATGCCTCCTGCCCACCCACCCACCAACAGGAGAAAACCAAAAGAGACGTATTATCCTAAATGGACCAAGACTGAAAATGTCATAAGCACTGGGCGAAATAATCCTTAGCTTTATTAATGTATGAGGAAGAAAAAGACATAATATGGTTTAAATAATGCCATGGTTTAGAGAGTAACTAATGAAAACTCTAGCAGCTCTCTGCATTCCTATCTCACCTGGGGTTTTATGCCCAGTCATTGAACTAGTTGAGTGACAGCCTTCAAAGCCAAGGGTTGGCTTCCAACTCTGCCTCCTGGGCTGCAAGAGTTGGGAACTACGGCAGGGCCCTTAACTCAGAATTCTACCACTTCACCTAAACCTGCCTCCAGACGAAGCAACAATGAGACTGTCTGCAGTCACGTTTCATTTCTTATTTTGTTTTGTGGAGGGTGGTGGTTGAGGAAAGCAGGTGATGGTGATGACGCTAACTCCCCTTCGCATTAATAGGACCATTCATTTTAATTGGACTTAGTGTTGCAACCACCTTCTTATAAATTAACAAGGTTCTTTGACAATCCAGATGCTTCATATTAAAACATGTTTGGAAAGTAACTGCTCTGCACCTGAAATGGTCCACTTTAGATATCTTGGCTATTTAACAGGGTGTGTGCAGTGGTGTGTGTGTGTGTGTGTGTGTGTGTGTGTATGCATGTCTTCCAAAACTGTACAGGAACATTGTCCCAACAAGAAGTAACTGCTTGTAAAAATGTCAGCCTGGTTAGAACCAGGACAATGGCAGCACTTAAGATATGAGAAGCTTGCTTCTTGTTTGCTGTTCTTCTCTCAAACACAGCTTCATTATTAGAACATCTTTTGGAAAATGTTATCATCTGATCTAACAGCATGTTCCTCAGAAAATGAGTTGGTGCTCACTATCATACGATCAGAAGTCATCAGTAATCTAATTACTCTGGGAACCAAATCTGACATGACCTGAGCTCCTCCTATTTTTCTTCTTCTTTCCTAAAACCAAACCTGTTCACATCATTGCATTTTAACCAATGAGAGATTCTGTTCCTGGTAGGCAGATCATGGGACCCAGAGGAGTATTTCCAGGTAAAGACACCAGGTTGATCACAGTCCAAAAAGCTTATTTCTCCCCCGTCAAGAAATCCAAGTATTCCTTCCCCTCGCCCACATCAAAATAGTTTCACAAACACTATACGAATTGCTAGTATCACCTACTGGCAAAAAAAAGCAGAACCAACCTAATAACTCTTACTTAAGAGAAAGCAGGAAGCGCTACCTAGAGACAGGCGTTCCTTATGCTGGGTGTCTTCAGTAACCACAGTGGAACCCAAGTCATCTAATTCCACAAGGATATGTTTTGAAATATAATTATATGTTTGTGAAAAGCTTTTTAAGCCTTGGTATATGGGATCCATTATTATTCCCATACCATAGATGAAAAGTAAAGTGAACTTCCTAAATTAAAATATAAAATCAGTAAAAACTTTCAAGATGGACTTTATTTTCTTTCACCTTTACTTTAAGAAATGTCTTCTTGTTCAATATACACTGTAAATTAATACCTGTGGTTAAACCTGAGATTTTGCTGTGGGACCTGTGGACAAGTAAAAAAGCACAAGATACTTGAAGTTATGATATGTGGGGTTTTCTTCCATCTTCACCACAAAATTCACAAGTTATATAACATCCCCAATGACTTAGTTTTCTCATGTGTAAAGTGGGTACAATTATGTCTTTAAAATCCACAGAACATATATAAGGTTATAATCACATATTTGGAAATGTTTTTTAAAAATCAAAAAGTAAGAAAGAATGGGGAGGAACAGAAAGGAAGTGAAGGAGAGAGGAGGGAAGGGAAAGACAGCAAAGAGAAAGTCAAGAGAAGAAAGAAGAGGAGGGGAAAAGAAAGGAGTAACGGGGAAAAAGAAGGGCAGAAAAGTGCAGATGAGGGGAGGTCAGAGGAAATGAGAGAGAAAATACAAAAGACTTCTCCACACATTCAAAGCATTACACTGCATTTGGACAGTACGTTTCAGTTAGAAATGTTGGCCTTTTGTATTAAGCAAAACTAATTAAAACTATAATGTGGGTCATTCTCATACTAATATAATTTTCAGTTTCTAACATAGTACTATAATGTGTGAGATTCATGTTTGCTTTTCCAAAGATGGCAAGCCCTAGGGTAGACAGTATGAAATAAGTTGCCATCCCACTTAATTTATTGCATTGCTGACTAATTATTCCATGAGAGTTAGTCTTGCCAGGCTGGTTCTTTTTATTTTTTCCAGCTTTATTGAAGTATAATTGACAAATTCAGTCTGTTCTTTTAGAGGGCAAGGAACTGGCATTGTTACAGTCTTCTGTTTAGCTTCAAGAAGTCTAGAATGAGATTAGCCATGGAGAGGAAAGCCACTATTCTTGCTTTATTAGAGCTTTGCATGAGTTGCTTCTCCCACCCTGCCTTTCTTATGTTCCATCTTCACGTTTCTACTTTTTCCCCCTCATTCCAATCCAGGTTAATTCACAATGCAGCATAGTAGTTGAAACTTTGGAATTACATAGACTGGATTCAAATTTTAAATGCCAAAAGCCACAATTACTTTTGCACCAACCTAATACCTTGCTAGATGTATGCCTTACAGAAATTTTTTCATTCTTTTATTTTTTTGCTCTTCATTGCACAAATGTCTTCTGGTACCTACTGTGAATCAAGCATTGCTCCAGGAGGATTCAGGGGTAAAAAGAGACAATTTCTGCCCTTACGGAGCTTACACACCAGTACATTCCAATTGTCATCAAAAATGAAAATGAGTTTCAAAAGGATGAAATGTGGGTGATTTACTTGTCTCAGTGTTTGGAACATTGTAAGTGCTCACCAACAGCAGTTTAAATTTTTTGTCACCAAGGACAACCACTAAAACAGGGAAGCTCTGTCTCCGAACACCGTCAAGAGTTACAGAACCATGATTTTCATTTGAAGTAATGAGGTCAGTTGTATTTCCAAAAGAACAACCACAGCTGGTCAGTTCAAGCAAAAGTCCCAGCCAGGGTTAAAATACAGTAGCTTAGCCATCAAGGATGTGTAGGCCACATATCTTGCTATTGGGCATACAGACACATAGGCCTTTCCAGATAACTATCCTCTGGAGTGATATAGTAAGAGGGAGCACAGCATAGTGGAATCTGTCCAGTATATTCAGGCTTCATTATTAGTTTTGTGGCCCTATCTAAGTTTCTGACTTTCCTTGAAATCCAGTTTATAAACCTACCAGTCTCATCCTATTTTCTGTTTCCTTCTTCTGAAATGCTTTTCCCTGGGATATCCGCTTTACCTTCTGCTTATCCAAGAGAACTTGCTTGATCAACTATGTAAAATAGCAGCCCCTCACATTCCAGTTGCACTCTATCCACTTATTACCTTTCATTTACCTTCACAGCATGTCATTTCAGATGACATTACAGATTTGTTTATTCATAGGGTGCTTGCCTTTTCAACTCTAGAATGTTAGCAAAGATTTTGTCACTGCTAAAACCCCAGCACTTAGACCAGGTCTCTATCCAAAGTGCTGCTCTGTCAATATTTGTTTAAGAAATGAAAAAATACATTAAAAATTGCCTACAAGTTTACTAGGATCATACATCTTTTGAATTCTACCCATTGGGGTGTTTTAGTGCTTAGAGGAGTCCCTTGTCCCCAAGTTATGAATCTTTTCGTAAATCCTAGCTTGTTCATCTAACATCCAAATGTTAGATCATTAACTCTAGCATTTCAAATATTGCTCTTAGGCTTTTTAGTTGAGGTCCTCCTGAATATGGAAAGACCTATACCCACCAAAAACCTTAAGTAAAGAACACTAAAGAGAAAAGAAAGCCTTCTTTTTGATCTCTTCTTTGTTGTCTAGACCAACGGGTCTCAAACTTTAGTCTGTGTCAGAACACCTGCAAATCTTGTGAAAATGGAAATGATTGAGCCCTGCTCACAGAGCTTCTGGTTCAGTAGACTTAGGGTGAGGCCCAGGAATTTGCATTTCTAACAAGCTCCCAAGTGATGCAGATGCTGCTGGTTAGAGGACATGTTTTGAGAATTTCATCTGATTTCACAATGAAGAAATAAAAACTGCTACAAGCCTTCCCACTTTCACCCTGACTTTGTCTCAGCTCACTTTACAAGAGAAGTAATAATTGCATTTACTCCCTGATTTAACAAACTTGAAAGTTATGTTCTGGGAGTGTGGGCAAGTTTTGTGTTTTAGTTCTATAATGAAATCTGGGCTTCAGCATCATTAACCAATCTGCTTCATAATGAAAATTAATTATTATGGTCATTAGACTAAATGGCTTCTGTCATCTGCAAAGGCATAATTGGTACAGAAAATTGTTTCACAAGTATGAAATAATCAATCAGCAAAGGCTGAATATACCCATGATTTTTTTTCTCTACTAGTTTCCACTGGAGCAGCCCAGAAAGAAGTGGGGAGGAAGTGAGCTACTCTAACAAGGAATGGAAGATGTGTGGCCTAAACTGTAAAACATCATCTTTAAAGTACAATTTTCATAGTTTCAGGGGAAAAGGCAAACTCATAGGGCGGCCATGGAGAGGGGGCTGGAGGAAAGTGCTTTCTCCCCAAGGCAAATTCTACAAATATGGCACCCCTCGACTGATTTAAAGTAATATGATAACATGACAGTTGAAACAATGGTGATAAAAGTTCAGTGGAAGAAGCAATAGAAAATACGTATAATTGAAATATCAAAAGTGATATTAGGAAGGAGAGAGTCTCAGTAGAATGCCTATTTTATGGACTCACCAGTGCCTCCTCCAATCATGCTGGTAAGCTTGCTTCCTCTGATGTTAGAACTTCACTATACCTCTGAGAGAAAGAGTTCATCAATCCCGTGGGATTGCCAGAGGGTCCTTGCTCAGCAATCAGTGTGCTTCAAAGGTTCATTTGTGTTAAAACTCAACTTGCTTAGAATTAGGTTCTTCTTTCAAGGCTGTTTTCCTGTTTGTCTGAATACACAAACCTAAAAAGTCATCTAACAAATATTTATTTAACACCTACTTCAGCAGAGTGCAAAATTTAAAAAGCATTTATTGGTAACTGGGATAAGGGGAAAAGACAAGATTATAAAAGAAGTAGAAATCTTTTTCTTTACCCTTAAGAGTTTAAAATCTGGTCAGAGACTAAAATAAACAAAAGTAATTACATCAGAACAATACAAATTAACATGTCTTCCAGTAAGACTATAAGAGCAATTTAATTAGAGAAGAAAATTTTGTTTCTGGATTAGCATGAAGAAATATCAAAGGCAAACTCAGAAGCATCTGTGGGTATAGATAAATATTTCTATGAATGAGATGCTGATTTTGACCCCAATATACTCACAAAACAAATGGATGTTGACATATGCCAAGATGACTGGGATCATTTAAGCTGATAAATAAATTACTAAATTAAGCAGCCTCAATCAAGCATTATTTGTAGGGGTACCATACTACCAAAGTTTATCATGTTTGCTTTGAAGAAAAGTTCTTCATGCAGCAATGTGGCTAATTGTACATTGTTCTAAATAATATCAGATGGAGAAGGTTGCAATTTAGGGAAGATTGCTCCTAGGATCACAATATTAAACAAACATACTAATAAAGGCCTAATGTGAATCCAAAAACAGGGTCAGCTATTCTGTGAATTCTCCCCCTCCCTCCCTTGAGGAACTAAGAGAGGATGTATTGAACCCAAAGCAAACTAAACCATTCACTTTCCATTTTGAGCCCACTTCTGGCCCTGATTGCAGTGTAAGCATTTACTTTTTTATGAGTTGCTTCATCAGTACCAACCAGAAAAGGACTTGAACACAGAAAGCCCTGTGAACATGCAAAGTCTAATTGTCTTCATTAAAATGAAGAAACTGATGCATCCATCTATCTCACTGGGAGCTAGTTGCTTACATGTATCTGAGGGAATTGGCTGAGTACAACTCTTTTATTTTTTTTTTTTTCCCAATTCCCATTGTTTGTAACAAGTCTTTTATCATCTTGAAGTCTGAATTAACATTTCTGTCTCCACCAGTTTCGTTGTTTTTCCATTTGGCAAACTCTAGGTTTTTCCTGTTGTCTTTCCTTCGGGGCATGAATTAGCATAGTTGTGCAATGTTTATTGTTTGTTATTCCTTTATTTTTTGATGTCATCCTCAAAGATGTCAAATCTTTTTCCTTGAGTCTACTGAAAAACCCAAAGATTTCCATGAAGCAAGGGTCTGGGAAAATTGAATATTTGATGGAAGTCTACGGCCTTATTGGTGAAGCTGTTTTGTTTTAAGCCTACTCAGCAAGCTTTTCTCTTAGGGACTATTTCAGTAGCATGTAGTTCCCCTACACACACACACACACACACACACACAAACACACACACACACAAACACACACACACACACTCCATTGTTTCAACTGCAGAGTCAGCACAGCAGCTGCAGATGACAGAGTCAGTAAGCAGTCAGTAAGCATTGTGTTTAAGTTTCATCTTTGGGTGAAATACCTCCTGGATTCAAATCCCGGTACTGTCCCTTACCAGCCACACATAACCCCTCAGAGCTTGAGTTTTAGCCTCTATGAACTAAGAGGGAAAAAATATCATTCAGGAGTATTATGAGGAATAAATAAAATTGTATATATAAAATGCTTAGCAGAGTTCTTACTGAGCCCACTACTAATATATACAAATATCAATAATGATAGCTTTTTAATGACTATGATCAGAGCTTAGGAAGCAATATCAAATTTTGATGATAAAATGATCTACCATGTTGATTATTCTGTATGTAAATTATTCAGCAGCTAGTAGAATTATTTCTTATCCCCACACCCCTCATTGCTCTACTAATATAAACCACTCCATTTCTTATTCTGACAACCTTCCCTAGGTTGTCAAAGAGACAGGAAGTAAAATCATTTTTATTATGATTTCATAACTATAATACAGATGGATTGGGCAGGCAGTTGAATAAAAAAAATGGAACATTAGTTGTTAAAGATTCGGTTCCCTCTAGTCTTCCTTCTCCCACTTGAGGAAAGTCAAAAGTGAGGGAGGAAAAATGACATTGCACTAAAGTACTGTAGGGATGTCTTGGGGAAAAATAAACATGCAATCTACATGCAAGGTATCATTATATTATTATCACACTGCATTTATTTAATAAGAGATTAAAGTGTTCCAGTTCACAGCAACTAAACTTGCTTCAAACTTTCCCACGGTTTCTTTGATATTTTTTATTTGGAGGAGGCTTCCATTTAGAACAATTGCTGTAATATATTGGTTTTAAACTAAAGCCCTCTTGGACATCGGAAGTACCTTTAATCTGATCACAAAATTAACTGCTCCCAGGTTTGCTCAGATTTGTTTCTTCCCAAGTTATGGCAACCTCACCTCATCCTATTAGCCCAGTAACAACCAGAACATAACTACAGGCCCTTACTCCACTACATTCTAGAATACAATCTTTGAGCCCCTTCTTTCATGGATCCCTGGAGAAACAAGTGCCTGTGTAATCCCAGGGATGCTGAGAGGCTGGAAAATAATTTCCACTGCACCATCTGTGTTACAGATTGGGTTCTCCAGAAATAGACACTAAGGGAGTTTGGGGGGTGCGAAAATTTTGTAAGAGATTATACCTAGGAACGGAAGGAGAGAAAACAGGGTGGGGTGGAGGATGACATCAAGTTGTGTCATAGATCCCACAAAGTGTCAGTTCACCTAGCAGAGTGCTCTAGAGTATTTTTCCTTTAGTGTCTCCCACAGTGCAAACTGTCTGAACTTTTATACCCATTTCTTGCTCAGTCACCAGATACGGGTAGGGTGGCTTTTGGCAGCTGAGATACCCTAAAGGGGCTGAGAGTTGCAGGCTCTTTGCCAAATACACTTCCCATGACTGAGGACTGAGGCAACAAGTCCTTCCCTGAAGAAGATATGGGCACCTCATCTTCAGACGTCTCCCCTCAGTCGCATCTCCATGGGCTCCACGTAAAAGGAGAAAAACACATGGACAGCCACATGTTTTCCAGTAGGAGGAAGAATGACTACAACGGTGAAGTAATAAGAAAGCAATGACCATTTCTAGCATTATTCTTTTTTTTTTAATTATACTTTAAGTTCTAGGGTACATGTGCACAACGTGCAGGTTTGTTACATATCTATACATCTGTCATGTTGGTGTGCTGCACCCATTAACTCGTCATTTACATTAGGTATATCTCCTAATGCTATCCCTGCCCCCGCCACCACCCCATGACTGACCTCAGTGTGTGATGTTCCTCTTCCTGTATCCAAGTGTTCTCATTGTTCAATTCCCACCCATGAGTGACAACATACGGTGTTTGGTTTTCTGTCCTTGCAATAGTTTGCTGAGAATGATGGTTTCCAACTTCATCCATGTCCCTACGAAGGACTTGAACTCATCCCTTTACGGCTGCATAGTATTCCATGGTGTATATGTGCCACATTTTCTTAATCCAGTCTGTCACTGATGGACATTTGGGTTGGTTCCACCTCTTTGCTATTGTGAATAGTGCCGCAATAAACATATGTCTGCCTGTGTGTTTATAGCAGCATGATTTATAATCCTTTGGGTATATACCCAGTAATGGGATGGCTGGGTCAAATGGTATTTCTAGTTCTAGATCCCTGAGGAATCATCACATTGTCTTCCACAATAGTTGAACAGTCCCACCAACAGGGAAAAAGTGTTCCTATTTCTCCACGTCCTTTCAAGCACCTGTTGTTTCCTGACTTTTTAATGATCACCATTCTAACTGGTATGAAATGGTATCTCATTGTGGTTTTGATCTGCATTTCTCTGATGGCCAGTGATGATGAGCATTTTTTCATGTGTCTATTGCCTGCATAAATGTCTTCTTTTGAGAAGTGTCTGTTCATACACCTTGCCCACTTTTTGATGGGGTTGTTTGTTTTTTTCTTGTAAGTTTGTTTGAGTTCTTCGTAGATTCTGGATATTAGCCCATTGTCAGATGAGTAGATTGCAAAAATTTTTTTCCCATTCTGTAGGTTGCCTGATCACTCTGATGGTAGTTTCTTTTGCTGTGCAGAAGATCTTTAGTTTAATTAGATCCCATTTGTAAATTTTGGCTTTTGTTACCATTGTTTTTGGTAACATCCTTGCCCATGCCTATGTCCTGAATGGTATTGCTAGGCTTTCTTCTATGATTTTTATAGTTTTAGTTCTACCATTTAAATATTTAATCCATCTTGAATTAATTGTTGTATAAGGTGTAAGGAAGGGATCCAGTTTCAGCTTTCTACATATGGCTAGCCAGTTTTCCCAGCACCATTTATTAAATAGGGAATCCTTTCCCCATTTCTTGTCGTTATCAGGTTTGTCAAACATCAGATGGTTGCAGATGTGTGGTATTATTTCTGAGGGCTCTGTTCTGTTCCATTGGTCTATATCTGTTTTAGTACCAGTATCATGCTGTTCTGGTTACTGTAGCCTTGTAGTATAGTTTGAAGTCAGGTAGTGTGATGCCTCCAGCTTTGCTCTTTTGGCTTAGGATTGTCTTGGCAATGTGGGCTCTTTTTTGGTTCCATATGAACTTTCAAGTAGTTTTTTCCAATTCTGTGAAGAAAGTCATTGGTAGCTTGATGGGGATGGCATTGAATCTATAAATTACCTTGGGCAGTATGGCCATTTTCACGATATTGATTCTTACTATCCATGAGCCTGGAATGTTCTTCCATTTGTTTGTGTCCGCTTTTATTTCGTTGAGCAGTGGTTTGTAATTCTCCTTGAAGAGGTCCTTCACATCCCTTGTAAGTTGGATTCCTAGGTATTTTATTCTCTTTGAAGCAATTGTGAA
>NW_016820951.1:0-9620 GCF_001698545.2 Rhinopithecus bieti | reverse complement strand
ACAGAGACAGGCAGGTTTCCTTGAGCTGCTGGTGAGCTCCACCCAGTTTGGCTTCCCAGCGGCTTTGTTTACCTACTTAAGCCTCAGCAATGGCGGGGGGCCCTCCCCCAGCCTCGCTGCTGCCCTTTCGGTTAGATCGCAGACTGCTGTGTTAGCAATGAGGGAGGCTCCGTGGGCGTGGGACCCTCCCGGCCAGGTGTGGGATATATTCTCCCGGTGTGCCCGTTTGCTTAAAGCGCAATATTGGGGTGGGAGTTACCCGATTCTCCAGGTGTTGTGTGTCTCAGTTCCCCTGGCTAGGAAAAGGAATTCCCTTCCCCCTTGCGCTTCCCAGGTGAGGCGATGCCTCGCCCTGCTTCAGCTCTCGCTGGTCGGGCTGCAGCAGCTGACCAGCACCGATTGTCCAGCACTCCCCAGTGAGATGACCCCAGTACCTCAGTCGAAAATGCAGAAATCACCAGTCTTCTGTGTCGCTCGCGCTGGGAGTTGGAGACTGGAGCTGTTCCTATTCGGCCATCTTGCTCTGCCCCCCTGCTCTTTCATTTAAGTTTCACAACTCTTAAGAACCAAAATCAACTCAAGAGATTTAGCTTTCAGCCCTTAGCTTTTATTTACTTCTCCTTCTTCTTGGTCTAAAGTAAACTGGCCAGTCCTACTATATATAAGCACATGTAAAGAAGATCAAAGAATTAGATGATAGAATTTTGCTATAAAGCAAATAAACTAAGTTTATGTAGTTCTTTCAAGTTCACCAAATAAACATGAATCTACTAGTAGAAAACTATCTTACACCTTTTGACACTCTTACACTCAGTCTCTCCCAGAATGCAAAGTACTTTTCATCTACAAAACTTTGACAAATGAGAGGATCTTAGAAGGTAACTGGGGCAATACTCTTCAATAGCAATACTCTTAATCTTCTTAGATTCTTTACCATTAAGTTTAAGTACTAGAAACTCAAGAGTTTTCTAAAACTCTCACTGCCCTTTTGAAATTGTAAAACCAAGGTGCTGTCTTCTTTCCTGGCCACCTTTTCAGATGAGAGCTGCTCAGATTGTCGGTGTATGCATTGGATGAAAGCTCTTCCAAGCCTTCTATCTTTAAATTGGCTTATTTCTTTGCAGTCTTTGAAATTATATTACTGATGGCCCTTTGAATAACCAAATCTGGAAGACTTTTCCCATACATCATTATCCTGCATCCAGAGTCTCTTCTCCAAATCGTTGGTCTCCCCTATCTTCCAGTCCCTCTGGTAAGAGCTGAGATTTCAGTGTTAATATTTTCCATTTCCACTTCCTGGCCATTGGAATTTTTTTTTCCCCAATCTCAACTCTCTGTCACTGAAGCAAGAAATAATTTATTCTTCTAACCAATAGGTACTTGTTACAAACCTCTATATGTTAGATGAAAGTAAAGACTCCATCTCAGGCTCAGGAGACCCCCGACACCTCCCTGTGTTCACTCTCTGTTCTTTCTGCCAAGGTGTTATGTGTTTCACCTCTCTTCCTCTGAGTGTATCAATAGAAAGGAAATCAGGGGCTGGGACCTACAACTACCATTTGGATTTTGACCTCAACTTTGCCTTTTCATCCTGTTTCTTCCATGGGTCAATTTTATGGCATTTGTGGAACTGAGATACCTCAGATGCCCCCTGAACCCTCATGTATTCATCAGATAATGTGACAAAATTCTATCTTCAAATTCTGGTAGCCAAGGGGGTTGATGGAGTCAGCTACTGTCTGCCATTACTGCTGGGGGCCATGGTCATAACAGGGAGTGAGGATTATACCTATCATCCAAGGAATAAGGGGAAGGACTAGGGCCAAAGTTGTTAAAAATGCTTGTGTTACTCCTCAAGTTATCTTTTGTTGACCCTACAGGTTCATTCTCTAGTTTTCTTTACCCTGCCTTACCCCAGGAGGCTGACCAGTATGGACCGCATCAATAGAACTCTAGTGCTTCCTGGTTTCTAATTGGGTTTGGCCAATGGGACCTCTGGCAGGAGACTGAGAGGGGGAAGAAAATGAAGTCACCATATTTTTGCCCTGGTTCCCTTCCTTGCAGAGTTGCCCTGGATGGATGGCTCTCTCAGCATCACAGCTCTCCAAGTGGACTTCTCCAACCACTCTCTTTCCTGGATTCCAGTGACTCTTCCTTCCTTCCTCAGGCCTAGCGGTAACAGATCTGCTGCTGCTACCTCCAAATTCTGGCATTAACTCTTGTGGCTCACCTAAGCCCTCCCCACACTGTTCTCATTAATGCTCACATAAATAAAACGTTGTAAATTATCCTAATTTTAGTGTGTCTCCTATTCCCATTTGGAATCCTAATGGAGCCAAAATTTATTGATAATATTTTGCAATATACATATTCTAGACCTCACCCCAGACCTACTAAATCAGAACCTTTAGAAATGAAGCCTGGAAAGCCATTTTTAACAAACTTTTCCATTGATTTGTTTACACACTCTTTGGAAACCACTGTCCTACAGCAGCGGTGGGCAAACAACAACCCAGATCTAACACAACCGGCCAAATCCAACCAGCCCCATGTCTTGGTTTGGCCTGCAAATGATGGTTTTTATTTATTTATTTTTTTTTTGATACTTTCAACTTTCATTGTAGATTCAGGGGTACAGGTGCAGGTTTGTTACCTGGGTGTATTGCATGCTGTTGAGAGTTGGGGTACAAATGATCCCATCAGCCAGGTACTGAACATAGTACCCAATAGTTAGTTTTACAACCCTTGCTTCCTTCCCTCCCTTCCTCCCCTAGTAGTCCCCAGTGTCTATTGTTGCCATCTTTATGTTGATGAATATCCAATGGTCAGCTCCCACTTATAATTAAGAACATGTAGTATTTGGACTTCTGTTCCTGAATTAATTCACTTAGGATGATGGCCTCCAGATGCATTGAGGTTGCTCCAAAGGACATGATTTTCCTCTTTATAAGGACTGCATAATGTTCTATGGTATATATGTACCATATTTTCTTTATCTAATCCACCACTGATAGACTCCTAGGTTGATTCCATGTCTTTGCTTTTGTGAATGGCATGGTTATGAACATATAAGTGCATGTGTCTTCTTGGTACAATGATTTATTTTCTTTTGGATATATACTCAGTAATAGGATTGCTTGATTGAATGATAGTTCTCTTTTAAGGTCTCTGAGAAATCTCCAAATTGCTTTCCATAGTGACTGAAACAATTTACATTCTCACCAACAGTGTATAGGCATTCCTGTTTCTCTGTGGCCTCGCTAGCATTTCTCATTTCTTGACTTCTAATAATAGCCATTCTGATAGATGCAAGATGGTATCTCACTGCAATTTTGATTTGCATTTGATGTAGAGCATTTTTTTCATACTTTTTTGGTGGGGGGGCACGTGTGTGTCTTCTTTTAAGAAGTTATCTGTTCATATCTTTTGATCATTTTTAAAGGGTTTACTTGTTTTTGTTTGTTCAATTGTTTAAGTTCCTTACAGATATTGGATATTATACTTTGTCAGATGCATAGTTTGCAAATATTTCCTCCTATTCTGTAGGCTGTCTATATACTCTGTTGATAGTTTATTTTTCTGTGCAGAAGCTCTTTGATTTAATTAGATCTCAAATGTCAATTTCTGTTTTTGTTGCAAATGCTTTTGAGAACTTAGTCATAAATTGTTTCCCAAGGCCTATGTCCAGCATGGTTTTCTTCTAGGATTCTTATAGTTTGAGGTCTTACTTTAAAATCTTTAATCCATCTTGAGCTAATTTTTGTATGTGGTGAAAGACAGAGATCCAGTTTCATTCTTCTGCATATGGCTAGCCAGCTATCCCAGCACCATCATTGAATAGGAAGTTATTTCCTAATTTCTTATTTGGTTGATTTTGTCAAAGATCAGCTGGTTGCAGGTGTGTGGCTCTATTTGTGGGTTCTCCATTCTCTTCTACTGGTCTATGTGGCTGTTTTTATACAATACCGTGCTGTTTTAGTTATTGTAGATTTATAGTTTACTTTAAAGGTGAATAATGTGATGCCTCTGGCTTTGCTCTTTTTCTTAGAATTGCTTTGGCTATTTGGGCTCTTTTTTGGTTCCATGTGAATTTTAGAATCATTTTTTCTAGCTCTATGCAAAATGACATTGGTACTTTGATAGGAATAGCTTTGGGTAGTATGGCCATTTTAACGATATAGATTCTTCCAGTACATGAGCATGGAATGTTTTTCCATTTGTTTTTGTCATCTATGGTTTCACTCAGCAGTGTTTTGTAGCTCTCCTTGCAGAGATCATTTACCTCCTTGGTTAGATATATTCCTAGGTCATTTGTGTGTGTGTGTGTGTGTGTATGTGTGTGTGTGTGTGTGCTGCTATTATAAATGTTATTGCATTCTTGACTTGGATTTCAGCTTGAATATTATTGGCGTTCAGTAATGCTACTGATTTTTGTACAGTGACTGGATCCTGAAACTTTACTGAAGTCATTTATCAATTCCAGGAGCCTTTTGGCAGAGTCTTTAGGGTTTTCTATGTACAGAATGTTATCGTAAGCGAAGAGAGATAGTTTGACTTCTTCTTTTTCTATTTGAGTGTCTTATTTGTTTCTCTTTCCTGATTGCTCTGGCTAGGACATGCAATATTATGTTGAATAGGAGTCATGAGAGTGGGCATCCTTGACTTGTTCCAGTTCTCAAAGGGAGTGCTTCCAGTTTTTGCCCATTCAGTAATGATGGCTGTGGATTTTTCATAGATGACTCATTATTTTGAGGTATGTTCCTTCATTGTCTAGTTTCTTGAGAGTTTTATCTTGAAGGGATGTTGAATTTTATTGAAAGCTTTTCTGCATCTATTGAGATGATTATATGGTTTTGTTTTAATTCTGTTTATGTGATTAATTACATGTATTGATTTGCATATGTTAAACCAACCTTGTATCCCAAGGATAAAGCCTACTTGATCTTGGTGAATTAACTTATTGATGTGTTGTGGGATTTTGTTTGCTAATATTTTGCTGAGGATTTTTGCATCTATGTTCATAAGAATTATTGGCCTGTAGTTTGGTTTTGTTTGTGTGTGTGTGTGTGTGTGTGTGTGTGTGTGTGTGTGTGTGTCTTTGCCAGGTTTCGGTATCAGGGTAATGTTGGCTTCAAAGAATGAGTTAGGGAGGAGTCCCTTCTCCTCAATTTTTTGGAATAGTTTCAGTAAAATTAGTACCACTCCTCTTTGTATATGTGGTAGAATTTAGCAGTGAATCTATCTGGTCCAGGGATTTTTTTGGTTGATAGGTTTTTTATTACTGATTTAATTTTGGAACTCAATACTGGTCTGTTCAGTGTTTCAATTTCTGCCTGATTCAATCTGGGAAGATCATGTGTTTCCAGGAATTTATCAATTTCCTCTAAATTTTCTAGTCTGTGTGCATGGAGGTGTTCATAATAGGCTCTGTGGATCTTTTGTATTCCTGGGAGGATAGGTTGTAATGTTACCCTTGTCATTTCTAATTGTGCCTATTTTGATATTCTCTTCTCTCTGTTTTCCTTTGTTAATCTACCTAGCAGTCTGGTGATCTCATTTATCCTTTCAAAGGACCAACTTTTGGGTTCACTGATTCTTTGCATAAATTTGGGGGTCTGAATTTCATTCAGTTCCACTCAATTTTAGTTATTTATTTCCTTCTGCTAACTTCGATATGAGTTTGTTCTTGTCTTACTAGTTCCTCTATATGCAGTGTTAGATCATTAATTTGAGATCTTTCTAACTTTTTGAAGACAATGTTTAGCACTATAAACTTTCTTCTTAACAAATGCTTTTGCTGTATCCTAGAAATTTTGGTATGTTGTGTCTCTGTTTTTATTTATTTCAAATAATTTTTTGATTTCCGCCTTAAGTTATTTGTTTATCCAAAAGTCGTGTAGCAGCAAGTGAATTTTCATGTAATTGTGTAGTTTTGAGTGATCTTCTTGGTATTGAATTCCATTTTTATTCCACTGTGGTCCAAGAGTATGGCTGGTATAATTTTCTTTTGTTTTGAATTTATTGAGAATTGCTTTATGGCCAAATATGTAGTTGACCTTAAAGTATGTCCCATGTGCAGATAAGAACAATATATACTCCATGGTTGATGGGTGGAGTATTTTGTACATGTCTATTAGGTCAAATTGGTCAAGTGTCGAATTTAAGTCCAGATTTTCTTTGTTAGTTTTCTCCTTCAATGATCTAACATTATCAGTGGGGCACTGAAGACCCCCACTATTATTGTGTGATGTCTAAGTATTTCTGTAGTTCTAGAAGTACTTGTTTTATAAATCTGTGTACTCTTGTGTTGGGTGCATATATATTTAGGTTAAGTCTTCTCATAATAGAACTCTTTATCACTATGTAATGCCTTTCTTTGTCTTTTTTACTGTGGATGGCTTAAAGTCTGTTTTATCTGACTTAAGGCTAGTGACCCCTGCTCTTTTGTGTGCTCTGTTTGCATGATAGATCTTTCTTCAACCCTTTACTTTGAGCCCATGTGTGTCATTATATGTAAGATGGGTCTCTTGAAAGCTTGCTTCATAATGTCTGTGGACTATGTATTTAAGTGTGTTTTTGTGGTAGCAGGCATTGTTATTTCATTTCCATGTTTAGAACTCCCTTAAGGATTTCCTGTAAGGCTATCTAGTGGTAATGAATTCCCTTTGCACTTGCTAATCTGGAAATGATTTTATTTCTCCCTCACTTATGAAGCTTAGTTTGGAGGAATATGAAATTTTTCTTTGGAATTTCTTCTCTTTAAGAATGCAGAAAATAATCTCCCACTCTCTCCTGACTTGTAAGATTTCTTCTGAGAAGTCTACTGTTAGCCTGATGGGATTCCCTTTGTACATGATCTAACTTTTTTCTCCAGCTGACTTCAAGATATTTTTTCTTTAGCATCAACTTTGGACAGTCTGAGCATAACTATTTGGCTTAGTTATGTTCATTTGTTATAGTATCTTGAAAATGTTTCCTGGCTTTCTCATATCTTGATTTCTACCTCTCTAGCAAGATTAGGAACATTTTCTTGAATTATTCCCTCAAATGTGTTCTCCTGGTTGTGTACCTTTTCTCTTCTCAGGAATGCCAATAACTGATAGATTTAGTGACCTTACATAATCCCATACTTCTGGAAGGCTTTGATGATTTTTGTAAAATTATTTTTTCTTTATTTTGTTTGCCTGGGTTAATTTGAAAGACAGGTCTTCAAGCTCTGTAATTCTTCTGCTTGGTCCAATCTATTGATAAAGCTTTCAGTTGTATTTTAAATTCCTTAAGTGAATTTTCAATTTCAGAAGCTCTAATTTCCTTTTAAGATGTTTATCTCCTCTTTCATATCAGGCATTGCTTTAGAAGGTTCTGTGTGTTGATTTTCAACCTTCTCTTGGATCTTGTTGAGCTTCCTTGTAATCCATGCTTCAAATTCTTTATCTGTCATTTCTGAACTTCCATTTTGGTTAGGAACCATTGCTGGATAGCTAGTGAGATCCTTTGTTTTTGTATTAGTCTTTTCTCACACTGCTGATAAACACATACCTGAGACTGGGTAATTTATATAGAAAAAGATGTTTAATGGGATCACAGTTCCTTGTAACTGGGGAGGCTTCACAATTATGGCAGAAGGTAAAAGGCACATCTTACATGGCAGCAGGCAAGAGAGAATGAGAGCCAAGCGAATGGGAAAACCCCTTATAAAACCATCAGTTTCCATGAGACTTATTCACTATCACAAGAACAGTATGGGGGAAACTGTCCCCATAATTCATTTATCTCCCGTTATCTCTCACTGGGTTCCTCCCACATGTGGGAATTATGGAGCTACAAGATGAGATTTGGGTGGGGACACAGCCAAACCATAACATTCTACCCCTGGTCATGCCCAAA
This sequence comes from Rhinopithecus bieti, assembly GCF_001698545.2. Lineage (NCBI taxonomy): Eukaryota > Metazoa > Chordata > Mammalia > Primates > Cercopithecidae > Rhinopithecus > Rhinopithecus bieti. The sequence goes on along the minus strand of NW_016820951.1, from coordinate 1,733 downwards.
TCTCATGTCCTCACATTTCAAAACCAATTATGCCTTCCTAACAGTCCCCCAAAATCTTAACTCATTTCAGCATTAACTCAAAAGTACAAGTACAAAGTCTTATCTGAGACAAGGCAAGTCCCTTCCATCTAAGAGCCTGTAAAATCAAAAGCAAGTTAGTTACTTCCTAGATACAATGGGGATACAGGCATTGGATAAATGCATCTATTCCAAATGGGAGAAATTGGCCAAAAACAAGGGTCCCCATGCAAGCCTAAAATTCAGTGGGGCAGTCAAATCTTAAAGCTCCAAAATGATTTTCTTTGACTCCATGTCACACATCCAGGTCACACTGATGGGTTCCCATGGTCTTGGGTAGCTCCACCTTGTGGCTTTGTGAGGTACACCTTCCCTCCTGGCTGCTTTCACATGCTGGCATTGAGCATCTGCAGTTTTTTGAGGCGCATGGTGCAAGCTGTCCATTCTAGGGTCTGAAGGACGGTGGTCCTCTTCTCACAGCTTTACTAGGCAGTGTCCCAGTGGGGAAATTGGGTGGGGGCTCTGACTTCACATTTTCCCTCAACACTGCCCTGCCAGAAGTTGTCCATGAGGGCCCCGCCCCTGCAGCCAACTTCTGCCTGGATATCTAGGCGTTTTCATACAGACTCTGATATCTAGGCAGAGGTTCCCAAACCTCAATTCTTGACTTCTGTGCACCTGCAGGATCAACACTCTATGGAAGTTTCCAATGATTGCAGCTTGCACCCTCTGAAGCCAAAGCCTGAGCTGTACATTGGCCCCTTTCAGCCATAACTAGAGCAGCTGAGCTGCAAGGCACCAAGTCCCTAAGCTGTACACAGCAGAAGGCCCTGTACTCACAATGGCATTTTACCTCCTAGGCCCCAGGTCTGTGCTGAGAGGGGCTGCCATGAAGGTCTCTAACACGCCCTGGAGAAACTTTCCCTATTGTCTTGGGGATTAACATTTAGCTTCTTGTTACTTACACAAATTTCTGCTTGAATTTCTCCTCAGAAATGGGTTTTTGTTTTCTATCACATCATCAGGCTGCAAATTTTCTGAATTTTCATGCTCTGTTTCCCTTTTAAAACTGAATGCTGTGGGCACACCCAAGATGGCCGAACAGGAACAGCTCCAGCCTCCAGCTCCCATTGTGAATGACACAGAAGAAGGGTGATTTCTGCATGTTCAACTGAGGTACCAGGTTCATCTCACTGGGGCATGTCGGACAGTTGGCACTGGTCTGCGGGTACAGCCCAACCAGTGAGAGCTGAAGCAGGGTGAGGCCTCGCCTCACCTGGGAAGTGCAAGGGGGAAGGGAATTCCTTTTCCTACCCAAAGGAAATTGAGACACACAACACCTAGAAAATCGGGTAACTCCCACCCTAATACTGCGCTTTACCAAGGGTCTTAGCAAACGGCACACCAGGAGATTATATCCCACACATGACCCAGAGAGTCCCACACCCACAGAGCCTCCCACATTGCTAGCACAGCAGTCTGAGATCTAACTGCAAGGCAGCAGTGAGGCTGGGGGAGGGGCGCCTGCCATTGCTGAGGCTTAAGTAGGTAAACAAAGCCACCAGGAAGCTCGAATTGAGTGGAGCCCACCAAAGCTCAAGGAGGCCAGCTTGCCTCTATAGACTCCTCCTCTGGGGACAGGGCATAGCTAAACAAAAAGCAGCAGAAACCTCGGCAGAGGTAAATGCCCCTATCTGACAGCTTTGAAGAGAGGA
>NW_016820950.1:0-351 GCF_001698545.2 Rhinopithecus bieti | reverse complement strand
CACCTTGCTTTATTGTGCTTTGCTTTACCGCACTTCACAGATGCTTTTTATTTTTTATTTTTTATTTTTTATTTTTTTTTTACAAATTGAGGGTTTGTGGCAACCCTGGTCAAGCAAGTCTATCGGCACCATTTTCCCCGCACCATGTGCTCACTTTGAGTGTCGGTGGAAGCAGCTTTCGGCAATAAAGCACTTTTAATTCAGACACAGAGTTTTTAGACATAATGCTGTTGCACACATGTCATGTAAACATAGCTTTTATATGCACTGGGAAACCAGAAGTTCACGTGACTTGTTTTACTGAGAAGTTCACTTTATTGTGGTTTTCTACAACCAAACCTGCAATCTCTC
>NW_016820949.1:723296-724452 GCF_001698545.2 Rhinopithecus bieti | reverse complement strand
TTAAATTTTACATGAAATAAGCTATAGTTATCTTTAATATTTAGTTATATAAAATTGGAAAAAATAGTCATTGCTTGTTTAACAGTTTCTACTTTAACTTTTTTCTTGATTTTTTTTTTTTTTTTTTTTTTTTTTTTTTTTTTTTTGAGACGGAGTCTCGCTCTGTCGCCCAGGCTGGAGTGCAGTGGCCGGATCTCAGCTCCCTGCAAGCTCCACCTCCCGGGTTTACGCCATTCTCCTGCCTCAGCCTCCCGAGTAGCTGGGACTACAGGCGCCCGCCACCTTGCCCGGCTAGTATTTTGTAGTTTTTAGTAGAGACAGGGTTTCACCGTGTTAGACAGGATGGTCTTGATCTCCTGACCTCGTGATCTGCCCATCTCGGCCTCCCAAAGTGCTGGGATTACAGGCTTGAGCCACCGCGCCCGGCCGGTTCTTATATTAATTGGGAGATACAGAATAGCTTTTAAATCTGTTATGTCTACACAATGCTCAAATGATTAGTTTGAGTCATTTTTATTCATTAATCTTTTTCAGTAGTAAAAAATAAATGGGTAGATCAATTAACCAGTCAGTGCAGCTGGAATATTCCAAGAGCCATACAATAACATTGTGTAAATTTTACTGCACTCATAGAGTTACCTAAATTGTAAGTAGATGTTTTAGTGAATTTCTACTACAATAGTTCTTTTCTTTTAACATAAGAAAACCTCTAGGTTCTGCTTTGTTTTCATTAAATGGTAGTTTATTTTAAAAGCATTTTATCTTCCGAGTATTTTAGGTATTGATTCTCAAAATAACTTACTGGAATAAATTTTGTAAACTTACATGCATTATTTGTTAATGTTCCATATTGGAAAATAAAATTAGCAAATTAAAAAAATAATTGTTTAAGCATCTGTATTTGCATGTATGTATTTGTGAGTCCTGTGGAAAGAAAAAAAAAATCTACATTTTATACCAGGGCTTCAGTTTTTATTTAATGGAAATAATTGGTAAGATAAATACGCTGTAATTTTATGTTTATTTGTAGAAATATAAAGCTTCTAAAAGTGCAGCTTTTGCTTTCATAGCTTAACAATTTTCTCCAGTTTTACCTTTGAATATTTACTTGTACTCTAAATCGTTGTTACAATGCCTGTCACCCACCCCACCCCCA
>NW_016820949.1:716646-718421 GCF_001698545.2 Rhinopithecus bieti | reverse complement strand
AAAAAAAAAAAAAAAAAAAAATTTATTTCAAGGATTTTCCAATAGTCTCCCATTCTGTTTCAGAGCTATCTATCTCATAATTCCAAAAATGTTCAATAACAATTTATCTACATGGATCTATTTCAGAATAAAAAAGTTTTAAAGTATAGACCTTGTGTAATTCATTAAACACAGCATTGAAATAGAGCCACGGAATAAACGTTTGTTGACATGATGAATGCATTCAATAAGCAGGACTAAAATTATCTGTTAATCTTCAACATTACTGTGTTAACATAGGTTTATGCTTATTTGGAAAAATGGCTTCAATATATGGCATTCATTTGAAAATACTTCTTCAAAATCTACCATGTACTGGTTTAGAGTTAATTGCTAACTATAAAGAGATGCCAAAAAGCTCATGTCATCAAAGAGGACAATGTCAAGAAGCAAGGTAGACAAATGAAAATTATTTTGAGTAATAGGTGCTTTGAGAAGATATGCAAAGAATGCTACGAGGTCAAAAGGGAAGGCACCTGCCTTAGGCTAGAGTTAGAAGAGGAATATAAACGATAGCTCCATTGAGAAAGTGATGCAATTTCTGATTCTTAGAATGAGTAAGAATTACTGAAATACAAGTGACAGTAAGCAGATTTAAATAGGAAATGGCCTTCTCATATTTTCATTAGTGGAAGATGACTCAGACCCAGTAAGAAGTCAATGGATAAAAGAAAAAGCACTATCAGTGTATTGACCAGGGGTAAAAGAAAGCTCGAGGATTTGAACTAATGCAGTGTCAGTAGCAAGGGAGAATGAAAATTTGTTTACAAGAAATTTGAAAAGTAGGTTGGGAAGGTTATGGTGTATTGCTGTGAAGAAGTGAAAAAAAATCAAAATAAGGAAATAAGGAGGACTCTTTAGTTTCTGTTATGTACAGGAAAGTGTCTGTTTATGCCATTTATTCCATTAAGTGAACAAAGGTAGGCTAAGAAGCAGGTGTGCAGAGGGAGATGGTTTATTTTGAACATGTTGAATCTTTAATGCCAGTGGACAGTAAAATGCTATCTCCAAGCCTTGAGTAATAATTTACACTTGAAACACACATTTTGGGACCACAGTGTATGAGTGCTTATGAGTTCTGTTTTTGTGGATGACATCACCAAGGGAGAGTACTAAAGTGATCAAAGGAGGGTCCCTGGAGAACTTCAACACATAAGGAGTAAATGCAGGAAAGTGACATTGAGTATTTATAGAGATGGATGTAAAACATCCATAGAGTAGGCTAATCTCTAAGGGGGGAAAAAAGAGATTTAAAGAAGTTTTGGAGTATGGTTTCAAATGTCCTATTGGAACCAATTATCATAAAGTAAGCTTGTCTAAATACTAATTAAATAATACCTTTATTTATTTAAAAGTTATCTTCCATTTTATATTGTTATTTCTGCAAGTAGTTGGTTAAGTCAATTCATTTTATTTTTTGTGTTCGTGTTAATGAACACATTTTAATCTGAATTTACCCATTAAGCTATCTACCACTCACGGTGCTACCTGAAAGGGTATCCACCAAGTGGTTAGTAGTGAGGTTTTTTGCTTGCTTCTTTGTTTTATTTTGTTCTCCAAGTTGTAGTATTGTTTTTTAACTTTTACGTTGCTCAAGTTTCCTTTTACAATGAGTTTTATTACAAAGAGAAATAAGGTAGTTGAGAAAATAAATGTTTTATACAAATACGCAAAATAGGAAAGGGAATTTTGGATTTTTTAAAATAATAGAGACATGCATTCAATACAAAAAACAC
>NW_016820949.1:707002-715933 GCF_001698545.2 Rhinopithecus bieti | reverse complement strand
ATCCCCTTCCTTATATAGTGACTTCTACTCACTACCTTCTACCACTTTCTACTTTGGGCTTAGGATGGTGGCCGTTATCTACATGGGTTTTCAGCACCTGGTTGGTTCTAAATGGGATCTGGATGAGACCCAGCGTCTTGGAGATTTTTAAGAGGGAAATATTAACTGGACAGATGGAAGGAATGGGCACCAGAAGGAAATACAGGGTCACCAGAATGGCAGAAACCTAGGTTTCCCAGAGTGGAAAGAGAGAGGAGACATTCAACAAACAAGTATTTATTGAGCGCCTACTATGTGCCAGGCACTGTTCTAGACCCCCCCAGAAGAAAAAACAAAAAACAAGATAGAGGCAGCAAACACAAATTCTGAGGGAGAGGAAAGGGGCAGTTGAGTAAGACGGCTAAGGGAACTGAGAAGCCTGAGGTGATGGGGGCTCTGCCTTAGGCCTCCTCTTCGGCCTCCTCACCGAAATCCTCCTCCTCTTCTGCGGTGGCATCCTGGTACTGCTGATACTCAGAGACGAGGTCGTTCATGTTGCTCTCAGCCTCAGTGAACTCCATCTCGTCCATGCCCTCGCCTGTGTACCAGTGGAGGAAGGCCTTCCGGCGGAACATGGCAGTGAACTGCTCCGAGATGCGCTTGAAGAGCTCCTGGATGGCCGTGCTGTTGCCAATGAAGGTGACTGCCATCTTGAGGCCACGAGGTGGGATGTCACAGACAGCTGTCTTGACGTTGTTGGGGATCCATTCCACAAAGTAGCTGCTGTTTTTGTTCTGCACGTTAAGCATCTGCTCATCGACCTCCTTCATGGACATCCGACCACGGAAGACAGCAGCCACGGTGAGGTATCGGCCGTGGCGGGGGTCACAGGCAGCCATCATGTTCTTGGCATCGAAGACCTGCTGGGTGAGTTCTGGCACTGTAAGAGCTCGATATTGCTGGCTTCCACGGCTGGTGAGAGGGGCAAAGCCAGGCATAAAGAAATGGAGGCGTGGGAAGGGGACCATGTTGACTGCCAACTTGCGGAGGTCAGCATTGAGCTGGCCAGGGAAGCGGAGGCAGGTGGTGACACCGCTCATGGTGGCTGAGACGAGGTGGTTCAGATCCCCGTAGGTTGGTGTGGTCAGCTTCAGAGTACGGAAGCAGATATCATAGAGGGCCTCGTTGTCAATGCAATAGGTCTCATCAGTGTTCTCTACCAACTGATGGACGGAGAGGGTGGCATTGTAGGGCTCGACCACGGTGTCAGATACTTTAGGTGAAGGAACCACACTGAAGGTGTTCATGATGCGATCAGGGTACTCTTCTCGGATCTTGCTGATAAGGAGAGTGCCCATTCCAGAGCCTGTGCCTCCGCCCAGTGAGTGGGTCAGCTGGAAGCCCTGCAGGCAGTCACAGCTCTCTGCTTCCTTCCGTACCACATCCAGGACAGAATCAACCAGCTCAGCCCCCTCTGTGTAGTGGCCTTTGGCCCAGTTGTTACCTGCCCCAGACTGACCAAATACAAAGTTGTCCGGTCTAAAGATCTGGCCAAAAGGACCTGAGCGAACAGAGTCCATGGTCCCAGGTTCTAGATCCACCAGAATGGCACGAGGAACATATTTGCCACCTGTGGCTTCATTGTAGTACACGGAGATGCGGTCCAGCTGCAGGTCGCTGTCCCCGTGGTAGGTGCCGGTGGGGTCGATGCCATGTTCATCACTGATCACCTCCCAGAATTTGGCACCGATCTGGTTGCCACACTGACCGGCCTGGATGTGCACGATTTCCCTCATGGTTAAAATTTATTTTTTTTTGCTCGCCTCAAGGTATGTATGGGGCAAGAAAATAAGTAATTTTTTTCTCTGCAGGTCGCAGGCTGGAAGGTTGGAATGCGCCCCAGACGCTGGAGCAGCGAGGTGCGAACGCGGCGGCAGGAAGGTTCTGGAGGAGTTCTTTATGCATTCTGTACACAAGTTCTTTGTCTGATGTATGTGATTATTTTCCCAAGTCCGTCACTTGTTTATTCATTTCCCTAGTGACATCTTTTTATGGTTGAAAAAAATTTAATTGTAATGAATTCCATTTCATAATTCTTTCTTTTATGATTTGTGCTTCTTGTGTTCTGTCAATAAATATTTTCTTAGCCTAAAGCTATGAAGATATTCTTTTGTGTTTCTGATAATTTTATGGTTTGGGATTTATGTATAGATCAACAATTCATCTCAAGTTTGGGGGTATAGACTGCAATAATCATTTTCCCTACATAAACATCCAGTTGTTCAGCAGCATTTTTTTTAAAACTGTCATTTCTCCATTGAGTTATTTATTTATTTTTTTTGGTATCTTTCATGAAAAACCTTTGACCCCATATGTATGTTTTTCGATGCTACTATTAAAGCAATTTAAAATGTTTTTGTTTATTCCTAGTAGATATCACAAAATAAGCGTACCTTATGCCGTCTTGTATCCTGTGTCTTCTTAACTTTATTTATTATTTGTAATAGTTTATTATTTGCATTAGTAGTGTTATTTGTAATAGATAGATACACATATGGATACATAGATAGATACATAGATAGATGATAGATTTATTTCAAAACTCTTTATTTTGCTACACTGATGTATTTGCTTACCTGTGTGCCAAGATCACATTGTCTGTATTGTAGCTTTATAGTAAACCTTTAATTCAGGTGGTATATTTTATCATTGCATTATTTATAAGATATATATAAAATAATTCACTATTCCTTTTCAGGATGTGGCTATTTTAGATACTTTCACCTACATGTAATTTTAGAATCACCTATTTCTTGAAAGAAGCCTCTTGGAATTTTAATCAGGAATATGGCTAAATCTATGAATCAATTTGGAGAGAATCAAAATAATACAGAATCTTCCAACCCATGAATATGGCTTATCTTTGTTTTTATTTATGTATTTAATTTATTTTCACATTGTTCACAGAGTCAGTATGTCACAGAGTCTTATTCAGTTTTCATTATTCATTCCTCATCATTAGATGTTTATTCATGCTACTATTAAAGCACATTTTAAAATAATTTTTTGTTTATAGTTATTAGATATCATAAAAAAAACTGTACCTTATGTTAATCTTGTATCCTGTGGCTTCTTAACTTCATTTATTATTTGTAATAGTTTACATATTTTTAAAGATTTTCTATGTATAACTCATAACATCTGTAATCAATGAAAGTTTACTTCTCTTTATTTCTAATTTTTGCCTAATTGCAAGTGTAACAAATATCATTGCATTATTTGTAGCCAATGATAAATATTTAATATTTCATAATTAATTACGATGTTAAATTTTTTTCTCATATTTGCCCTTAATTAGAAGGAGGAAGTTCTTTTTTATTTTAAATTTACTGAGATAAATTTTATATTATAATGAGATACTGCTTCTTTGGTGAGATTAAAAATGGTATTCTCTTTAATTCTGTTAATGAGGTTTACTACGTAGACTTTAAATGAATTTGGGGGATAGCCCCACTTGGTTATGATGTGTTATCAATTTTATATATTGTTTGATTCATTTGTAATATTTAGTTAAGAATTTTTAGACATATTTATGAGGCATATTGGCCTATGATATTTTCTTGTAATATTGTTATGAAGTTCTAGTATCAGGACCATGTTGTTCTCATAAGTGCATAGGAAGTGCAATAATTTATACAGTCAATACATAAAATAAGTATAATTTTTCAAATAATAACCATTTTACAAAAAGTGTCTCTATGAAAACTTATGTAATTGTAATTCACAATTCAGAACTACTCCAGTGAACTAGTGTAAGTTATTTTTAAGGTCCCAGGTTGAGATTAAGTAATCCCACATAAACAAAATTGCAGTTTCATAGGCTGCATCTTCCTTGTACTCTCTTTGAATATTTGGGTGACCAGTTCCTTTCATGGCAATAATCTTGTTAAGCAAAATAGAATATTCTGAATTTTAAAACCCACTTGGAATTACAGATCTGTCAGCACTTAAGGGAAGCAGATACTGGTGGATCACATGCTCCTAAGTCAGTAAATGTAGCCCATATGAGCAACGAACATAGCCCTCTAGAATTAATTTGAAAGGAGACCTCCCAAATCTTGCTGCCCAAGAGATGAGAGGGAAATGACAGCTCTCTTCAACAGGAGTCAGTTTATTTCAGGGAGTTGTTCAAGATTTATCTAGAATGTGGACTTTGTTTTTCTATCATCTGCATACCAGAGATACTAAAACATTAAAGAAAACATTAAAATTTATCTTTGGGCCAGAACCTGCCCAATACCGTGAGTTAATTACTTAAAATAATAATGGGAGCACATTTGAGGCCTTTAAGCGGGCAAATGTATTCAGGAGCATGGTCTGCTCTGTCTTATGTCTTTTTAAAATGAAGTGTATTAATAATGACAGATGAAGCAGGGCTTGCAGGAGATGTGCCAGAGGTGTGGTGACAGCCTGGTATTCACAATGGATATATTGGTGTGCTTCAGGCATCTGTTTTATATACTGCACATTTTGAAAGCTAGTAATACAGCATTTTCCCTTACATTTTACTGTATATTGTAAGATGAATGTATCTCACCAGAAATTTGAGGTGGAACAGCCGTTTATATAAATGGAATGCCAGAATTCTGAGTAAGGAGAATTTTCAACAAGGGTTGAATCACATCTATTAGCAGGAACAAATGTGTTACAGTTCTCTTTCCCCAATACCATGTACATAACCGATTTACTCTACATGTACATACTCAATTATTCTTCTCGTAATAGAACTCAGTTATTTCTCACTAAGTAGGACTCTCAGATTCCCTCTAGATTAGCTAATTTTAGTATATATAAGCTACAACACGAAACAAGAGTGTAGCATCAATTATAATTAGAAAATTGGGGTTAGACATTTCCTAACAATCTGCAAGTAATTCATCACTTTAGGTAACATGACTATCGTTGTAAATTTAAGTATTGGATAAGAGGAAAGGTTTACTCAAGAAATAACTAGAAATAAGAGGGACAGAGAGAGAGAGAGAGAGAGAGAGAGAGAGAGAGAGAGAGAGAGCAAGACTTCAGAAAGACCAGAAGTGACTTAGCAGCCGAACAGATACCTTGGAAATATAAGAAAAAGGCATGCTGAGGAAAGTCTACAGGGGTGTAACATAGCAAAAAGAAATAGTATCATCTGCTTTCCTTTTTGTTCAAATTTACATAGTGTGAGTGATTAATTTTAAAAGATCCAATGAACCAAGCATACAGCCAAGGATACATTTTACTTAGAGTTTGGGGGGAAACATCACCTGAAGTTTACAGAGCAGACCCTTGGCAATAAAACAAAATATTTTAGAAAGTCGCACATTTAGCAAGAAATTACAAGCTCCCAAGACTCAGTTGAGTAAAATAATTTAGATAAGCAAGTTGGTAGCAAATGTGAAGATATACATTCTACATGTTAAGTAAATATTTTTGGTTGGAAAAAAAGTATTTATGTAAGAAAGCTCTACATTTCAAACATTCTTAAAACTTCTAATGCCAGAGTATAGGCAAGTATAGGATATTTTTGCTTTAAAAAAATTAGTAAAATAGTAAGTTTACCAGTAATAGTTAATCATGGGCTTTATAAAGACCTGAATATTTGAATATTTTACCATTGTTAAACATCTACCCAACCCTACCTAGTACGAAATCTGAAAAATCTAATTTATGCTAGAATATCATATTCAATGGGAATAGACAATAGATTTCATGACTAGTAATCCTTACAAGTTATACAGGGTACTGCATGAATAATATGAACCTAGGGGTTTCACAAAGGCCAAACTAGCTTAGTTCTTAGAATGGAGGTTATCATCGTTTGGTCAAGTCATATATTAGACTTCAAGAATTAATATGTTTTATGTTTTTTTCTTCAATCTTATAGTGCACTAATTCAGCCCTTTAAAAAAGGTTAAATTTTCCAAAAGTTAAAAACCTAATTATAAACCACTTAATGTTTTATAAAGTTAAGGACACAAATTTTATCACTATTCATATACTTTCAGCTTTCCGCATGCAGCACATTAAAAGTGTCAAAATCAGGGCTAGGACTTTTGGGAACAGAAGAAAGCTTTATGTGTATATATTCATACACACATATACACATACATATATATATGTGTGTGTGTGTGTGTGTACCTACATGTTTATATATGCTTAAATCTGCATTTAGATTATACCTTGCTTTCTGAAATTTGGTTTAAACTCTGATTTGCAACCTTTCAGTATTGACTAGAACAGCATACACATACAAACACATGGTACTGTATCTATTACTGTGGAAATATAACAATCACACATTTAGTTATATGGTATCAGCAGAGATAAAGAGCAAGTGCGAGCAAGGGTGCAACAGAATGAGAGACTCTCGCTGCCATTAAACTCAACGACTCAGTGACTCAATGACCATGTAACTTTAGTGAGCATGATCCAGGTCTACATCTACGCCAAGTCCACCTGAGCATAATGTAATGTTATTGGCAAGTGACACGTATAATCTACATACTTGAAGAATTGTTTAAGAAATTTTTCAAAGTATTATTTTGTCTAAACATCATTTTGATTTTAGGTACACATTTTGAAACTACAGTCTTCAATTACAAAAATTTGTAGTACAAACTCTATCAATTTTTTTGAAAAATATAGAAGTCAAGTGTCTATAATTGTATTATATATGTGTATAAAAATAACATATATATATAAATTAGACTAAAAGTAATATGGTATAAAGGAAACATACTTGTTGAATAAAGTTTAGCTGGAGTAATTAATTTTTTAATCTGCCCATTTATTTAATAATTAAAGCATAGACATCATAAATTATAGGTTACATTATTTGAAAAGGTTGTATGAGCTTAATGGTTTTGCAAAAGAAATAATCAAAAGAAAGATTCCTTGGGTACACTTGGATATGTCTTATTTTATAGTGTCTAAATGGAAATATAGTTTTGCTAACTGCAAATTTCATTTTCCAATCAGAATGTGAACCAACACATCTTTAAACACTGTATTAAATCTTCATTTGTTTAAGATAATCATTGTTTTGTTCTCTAATTTCCCAAATAAATTCCCTGTTGCCATGGGGGGAATACATGATCGGTGACATTTTTTTCCTTGTCTCTCCAAACCCATCCAACAACCTAAAGAGAAATTATTTGATGGAGCAATGTGAATTGTAAAAAACTTCCCTAAGCTAAAATCTTTATCAAGCAAATTAAACTTTTGAGTAAAATCCAACCAATTAAGGCCGTGAACGTGAATGTTATGAATCAGAATCACTGATGCATATTTGATTTGTCCAATGCATTAAGCATAAAAATTTTGTGAACAAAATAGGGTTTGAGAAACTTAGACTCATACCTGAGTTTCAGTCTCATTGTGAATTTAAGGAAAATTTCAAAAACATGTGTGTAATGTAGTTATTGTTTCTATAAAGTCTTCATATTTTGTTTTTGGGGGAAATCGTATTTATATTAGAATTTATAAAATACTCATATGCTGCCTGTCTATCCTTCCCAATTATTTGTTTTCCAAAATGACATTTGGCGGTTGACGTACATGAGACCAAGTTTTGTCTCACAATTTTTTATCACATAAAGGTCCATAAGTGAAAAAAAGAAGAAATTCTCTTTGTCAGGTATTGAATTGAATAAACTTTTAAAAGAGAGAGAAAATTACCAGTAATGGAGTCTCTGTTAGGTGTCCTTTAGTATCCTAAGCTCCACCACTATATATCTCATTCATGCTATGAGCCAAGTTATTATTATTATTTCTAGTTTACAATTATTGGAGAAATTAAGTAATTTACAAAAGATCAAATGCTAATAAATTGGTTGAACTCAACCCATTCTTCTTCTTTTTTTTTTTTTCAACTGAGTCTTATTTGTTTTCCAATTAGATAAATGACTTGTAATTCAACCATTTAAAACGTTGAAAGCACTGGGTCTATGATTTTCACTATATTTGATAATAAGAAAAATGCAATAACAAAATCAACTTATATAAATTTAGTGTGCATTATATTCCAGGAACTATATTAAGTAGATTATTTTATGAATTATTACATTTAATCATTACAAAACAATATGACATAGGTATTATTTTATAAAGGAGAAAACTGAGGCTTTAGATGTAAATGAAGAAAACACAGTTTATAAATGATAGGGCAAAAATTTGAAACAGATTATTCAGATTATTCTGACTCAAGAGCACACACAGGAGTGTACCACTGGCAATCAACAATGTGTTGTGCTTCTGTTTATACATGCCTAAAACATCCTTATGAGCCTTGGGACTCCAAGTACCATGACCCTCAGCCATATACATGCATACAATGAGAAAAATTAAGTGAAATATTCTAATTTCTGAAGACTAGAAAAGGAAAAATAAGATAACTGGCTTTTCAATTGAGAAAACTTAAACTTTTAGGCTAATTAGAAAACACTATTTATATCATTTTTGAAGAAAAAAGAAAAAAATCTAGATCTGTCATGTAGAAACTGCACAGTTGTATCATTTCTGTGTAATTCTATGGATTAAGTATGATATTAACTGGTCTAGAGTAATTTTAATGTATTTCCTCTTTTTTTTTTTTTTAAATTCAATCCTTTTTAAAGAGAGAGAGAAACTGAGAAGGAAAGTGAGCACATGTCATGACTGAAGAAAGAAAATATACAGAATACATATCATAAATTCCATCAGGCCATCTTGTGATTATTGTCAATGATTCTTCATTAGAATAAAAATAGGCTTAAAATTTATTTTTGGAAGATGCAGATTGTACATGTTCAAAGTTTATTTTGTAATTACAAGTTTTGATGAAATAATGATCATGCATGTGTAAACTGTGAAGTGTTTTAGTTAAGGTAACATTACAAACAAAATTATTATGGTTTCTTTTTTTTTTTTACA
>NW_016820949.1:701016-704466 GCF_001698545.2 Rhinopithecus bieti | reverse complement strand
TTTTTTTTTTTTACATTTAAGATAAACACACAGTAAATCAACTTTTAAACTCATCAGACAGTGTTAACATAAATTGGCATCTATATTTTTGAGTATGCATTAGCTCAGTTTTTTTATTTCTCAGTAACGGTACAGAAAGAATGTCTAGTTTTGTCATTCACAGTTCACTTTAAATCTAAGATAGAATAGATGCCTGAATTTTCTTTCTAAATTGTCTTTTCTTTTGAATGTATTTTGGCTCTTCAGAGTGTATGATTTCTTAAACTGATCGAATGGAAAGAAATCTGCTTATCTATTTTTTTCTGATATTACGCATCTTAGGTAATGCTTCAAAAGTATAAAGTCTTTGGATAAAACAAAGTAAAATATTTTTCCAGGATTTCAAGATTATTTTATTTGAAATTTAGGGATTCTAATAATTTCCATTATTATCATATTAAGATTAGTCTTTTATCTATGAATGAATTTTCACTTTCTTTTAATACCACTTATTTGGTTGAGAAGTTGATAGTTAGAATAATTTTGCTATGTTCTAAATATCATGTATTTTCTTCTTCTTGCTTTTAATTTTTGTTTTGTTTTATTTTCCTTTTCTTTGTCAGTTTTACTATGATGTGCTTGAGGTTTTTTGGTTAACTGGTTGTTTTTGTTGCTGCTTTCTTGTTTAGTGCTGGTAGTGCTCCTTGAATTTGCAGCTTGCCCACTTTTGTCAGTTTGGGAAACTTCATAACCATTATATCTCCAAATATTGCTGCTGCCCTGAGTTTTTATTCTTCTTCTAGGACTATATGTGTTGGACCACGTGTGTTTCTTAGAATCTTTTCTGTGTGTGCTGTCTACAACTCTTTCTCTTTCTACACTTCAGGCTGTAAAATTTTCACCAATCTTTTATTCAGAGACGTTCTCTTCAATATTATGTTTCTGTTCTTAAACTACCCACTATGTTCTAATATAAAATTAATAATTTATATATATTATTATTCTCTTCAATATATTTTTGTAGTTTCCATTTCTGTAGCAAAATCATGTATTTTGTCATTGAATTCCTTGATGTTTATTCATAGTTATTTGAAAAATCATGTAAGGTAATTTCAATATCCAGGCCTCTTATGGTCTGTTTCTTGCATATGTTTTTAACTTGATTTTGATCAAATCTTGTGTTTTGCATGGTAATTAATGCAGGGGCAAACATGGTAGATTTAATAAAAGGTAGTGATTACCTGGTCCTCTAGATTATGATATTTTTCTCCCAAGTATGTTTATGTTTGCTTCTAGCAGATATGTCAGTAAGAGTTGAGCACCTTAATCCACTCAGATATTGGACTTGGAGATGGGCTTTAGCTTCTGTGAATGTGTGTGTCCCTTCATGATCCTTACTGAAACCCTTGGGTTTTTTTTTTTTTTTCTCCTTGACATGATCTGGATTATAATGTTTGTTTATGTAAGCCCATGAATCTGATGTAAGATTTACTTGTTTTGTCGGTATCTCAGTCATCTCCTTCCAATTGGCAAATGCCTGAAGGGGGACAGTTACACCAAATATTAAGTTCACCTCTCAGCTCTTCTTCTCTGACAACTAGGCTCTGTGTATACTTACTGCTTTGGTTACTGTCTGATACTATCACACACACACAAACACACACACAATTATCACACACGTATTTATTTATTTACTTATCTAACTAGTTTTCTGATTGTTCTCAGTGGGAAGACTGGTCTTAAGTGATTCACCATTTCCAAAAGCAGAGGGTTTCATTGTTGTGGCTTCATAGAAATTGTTTGTTACAGAATCTTGAATTAAGATAATTTAAGAATTCTCCATTTAGAAAGTAAAATAACTCCTTGTTTTGTAATTTCAATAGATGTGCTGTGGAAAATCAAGAGTAATAATGGGCTTTCAGAGATTCCTTGAAAATGAAGTAGCTGGTGTATTTTGAACACATGCTGAAATGGCAAACATTAGCAAAACTCAGGAAAACAAGTTGTCATTTCCAAAATTACCATGATAATTGAATATATTTGATCAATTATTTCTTTTCTATTATTGTGAAAATACTGCATTAAACCTCGGTAGTGCTAATGAGCATTATAAACAAGAAATAGGCCTTGTCATCAATTTGTTAAAGTCATGATTTTAAAATCACTAACCATTTACGTACAACTCCTGACATAGTTTTATAAAGTCACTAGCTAATACTAGTATGTGGAAAAAAAGTAAATATGAGCTTATCATTCCAATGATAACCTATTCAGAAATCCTTCTTCTAAGTAGTTTCTCATGAGACATTTTGAATAGGAACTATAGCTGTTAGAAAATATTAAACACTTTTATAGCAGCATAGGGTACATGGATTAAAAACAAATTTGTCTGTAACACTTACTACTAATACTTAGTAATACTTAATACTTACTAACAGTTGGTTGCACAAATCAGTTTTAGCCACATTCTGTTTGACTAATGTTGTCTCGAGAAATCTTGATAGAATATGCTTTCAAAAATTATAATGTATGAGACACTTGAGTTAAAATAATATTATGACTAAAATCAAGTACTATGAATTGATCTTTATTTTCCTTATATCTAGACTTAGGAATGGTTGGTTTTCTATATCTAGACTTAGGGATGTTTGGTTCAAAGACCAAACCTAAAAATTCACTTTATTGAAAACTCTAAAACTTACGTACCTTGAGTGGTTTTATTAACCCTTTCTCTATATTTCTAATTTGCAATCTTTTCTTCGTTAAAAAATTGTGATGATCAATAAGCAGCTATATAGTTACTGCTTTCCTTTCCTTCATAGGACTTTAGTTCAAATGTGTATTCTTTTCTCACTCTAGTCTGCTATGCATACAAATGTCAGAATAATCTTCCCTAAAACATGTCATATTATTCTATCTTTGAAATTCTAGTTTCTATGTTTAAATTGAAAAAAATTAACTATGTGTTTCCACTTACTGCTTTTTAATTTTACCTGTATTAAACTTCCTCAGTTTAAAGCAAGACAACCTCCTCTACATTAAGCCACTTGGAAACAATTTTTTGTCTTTACATATTTCATTCATTTTAATTTACCTCACAGCCTTTCTCCTTCTTTCTCAACATGAGCACCATCAGGAAAGTTGGGACAGTGAGAGAAGATGTAAAGGTGGAGCTAAAGTTTTGTCTTGGTTTGATAGCACAGGGATACTCTAGAAACCCTGACTGTGGCCACTTCTGCCTCCAAAGAAGTATGAAGTAAAGACTACTAGAAGAAAAGTTCCTTATGTCACTACTCCCTTGCTCTCAAAGACTGTGAGGGATGGAGAAAAGTAGAGATTCAAATTCCAGTGCCCATTTGTACTTTGGAAACTAGTGGAGGTGAACTGTAAAAACAATGGTGCATCATCTTTTAAAAAAATCTTCAAATAAAAGAGTAAAAAGTTAAATTCATCTATATAGCAAAATGAATA
>NW_016820949.1:691929-700596 GCF_001698545.2 Rhinopithecus bieti | reverse complement strand
ATATATATATATATATATGTATATGCAGATACCTGAAAACTGAGTCTTAGAAGAGAGACAGAGAAAAGAAAGAGAGAAAAGAAAGAGAAAGAAAATAATGAACATGATGTTCACAAAGGTTGAACATGATGGCTGAGAAAAGGCATTTTTTTAGAGCAACTGATTATTTATTAGTAATTTATTTTATGTCTGTGATGCAAAGTGTTTTGTCTCCCCAAATCTGCCACACCTACAAATATACGTATGATGAGTGCTTAGGTGAAAATCTAAGAAAAGGGCTGGGAGTCCACATTAGGCTCAATGTGAAGAAAACTGAAGCCATGCAAAGACTTGAGTGGGAAATGTAGATCTAACAAGGAGAGGAAGGACTTGCCACCAAATTGTTAATTAAACGTGTTATCTCCTGTCATAAAATAATTTAATCTAAATCTCAAGGGCGGAGTAAACCTGTATGATCCCACTTAAGGTAGAAAACATTTCAACTATTAAT
This sequence comes from Rhinopithecus bieti, assembly GCF_001698545.2. NCBI lineage: Eukaryota > Metazoa > Chordata > Mammalia > Primates > Cercopithecidae > Rhinopithecus > Rhinopithecus bieti. The sequence goes on along the minus strand of NW_016820949.1, from coordinate 700,106 downwards.
AGATCTGTCAGTCTCTCATAGTGTGCAATTGTGTTGTAGCTATTCTGAATAGTTAACTTTCTACATAATAAGACTACAATGGCAGAGTGTCCTATTGACTTATTTCTGCAGGTCATAATTCTAAAATTATATTCATATATATACTTGATGAAAATATTCTGTAGCTGGTTCATATTAAATGTTAAATATTAAATGTTTAATGTCAATATTAAATGTTAAAATTAAATGACTAATATTCTAGTGTACAGTAGGAAACAAAGCAGCTTTACCTGAGGCTATGCTCATTCCAGAGGTGACCAAAACTCATGACCATTCAAGACAGGACTTAAAGGCCTGGTTACCTCTCCAACTCAGGACACAGCTGAAATGTCTTTCTAGTTTCAATGCTCTCCCAGGGTTGGCCAAGGCTGTTGTTGGGACAGCACTGCAGCTCAATTTTCCCCCACGCACTCCGCCTCCTCCCCCTGCAGTTTACAGGTCTTGATCTTAAGTATATGACTTAATAAATCTCCTTTACACTAAACTCCACCTCAGAAAATTCCCCCCAGGAACCCAAACTGAGAAAAATGGGAGCTTCTATAAACTCCACTGTTTCTGACTAATATATTATCAAATACAATTTGTTTGATTGTAACTATATGGAGGTGGCACATAATTTTAAAGAGGAAGAGTTAGAGACCAAAGGGAAAAAAGTCATACTCAGAAGAAAACAAAAAGGAAAGTAATGTAATATACGGCCTATTCAGTCAGAAATCAGACTCAATAGACCAGTAAGTAAGGACTCAGTGTATAAATCGTCAATACTTACCTTTCACCTATTTACACTCCAAAATTTTCTATATAATAGTTGAGTAGTATTCACCATATTTAGGTGGTTATAACCATATCTGAAAGCATTATTTAACTGTACAAGTTAGATATACAAAAAAGTGTTGTCATTCTCACTATAGGATGAAAACTATATGCAATTTACTATACACCAAATAAGCAGAAGTAAATGCAATAAATACAAATGTATAGAGCAGTTGTACTATCACTTTACAGTTCCTCTTTGTTAAGGAACTGGTGACATTGCTTAACAATGTATTCTCCCTGTTTGCATTCTACTTTAGGGACTTTGTTGGTTAATTTCTTTGGGTCCCTTACTCCTTTTACATGTTCCATTCTTACATTTACACAAAGGTTATAATAAGTTCTTCAAATCAGTACTGTCATTTTTTTTTTTTTTAACATAATCCTTAAGACACATTCTGTAAAGTCTAACAATTGAGTTCAAGTAGGAGATAGTGGAAGATTCACTACTTCCAATGTGACTCTAATTTACTGGTAAACTCAAGCAGTCTCTCTTCTGCAACAGCTGTCTTTTCCCTCATTAGTCTGCATCCCATCTGTGTTACCTGTTTGGCTGTGTGGCAACAATGGAGAGTGGTTCAACTCCCACTTGTCAGGACTCCCTTCTGGCCTTATGAAAACACTTTACTCATTGGGATGTGTCAAGATATTTCCTGAACAAAAATATTAAACACTGTCCTCCTCCTACACTTTGGTTTATAACCTATGCTAATAGTAGATGTAGCTTAAACAAATTGCTCAACTGTCAGTGAATGACTCTAGTGGAAACTTAGAAGAATGTGAGTTGAGAGTCATGCTTTCTCTAATAAACTGTCCAAATAAAGTAGATGACCTTGTCATATTTAGTATATTTATTTTCTTAAAATAAACTATTAATTTATTTTCAAATAAAGACAGTATTTGTCTCATAGACATTTATAAAATATTTGTAAGTCACTAATTTAAGCTATATTTTAGCTTTATTTTATACAACATGGAATTACATATATTAAAAAATATGAGATTTATTTTTCTGAACAAATTAGAAATTTATGCAAACTACTTTTCATATATACTGTTAATAGTTCATGATTACTGTTAATGTGTATTTTATATGAAGGAAATAAAATAGATAATGTTTATTGAGTCTTCACTATATTTTACATTAATTTTATAAGAAATATCTCAAAATTATATATTTTATACTTACAATACATTTCAATTTGCACCACACACATTTCAATAGCAAAATGTGGCTAGTGGTTACTGTATTGGACAATGCAGATTATAAAGTTAAGAAAGCTAAAGCTTAAAAAATTGAAGAAAGTTACCCAAGATTACATGGCTAGAAATAGAGGCAAACCTTAGGTTCAGATCAAAGCTCTGACTCTAAAGTACAGGGATATTAACCACTAAGTATAATGTAATACCTTATCTTTAAAAATGATGAAATCCTTATATGGTGTGGATCTGGGTTAAAGTAGCTGTGCTTTAGCTATATCAGGGTATATTCCACTAACTGCTAGCACCAGAATGTCATTTGCACAATTGATTGAAGACTTTGCTTCCAAAATAACTCATCTAAAGAGAATACAGTCAATTATAATAAGCTCCTAAGAAAACCAACATTCGAAAATTGAGAAAAAGGATTTTACATGCAACTGAATGTCTGTTTATTTGTATTTTTTTATGAATTCAAGACTCAAGAATTCATGCCTGAGTCCTAAGTAGACAGATTTCCAAAAGTCAAAACTACAATCAGTTTTAGTAAAATATTTGTGAGGCCCAGGAATACAAACAGCTCTACTCTAGTACATAGCAGAGGAGCAATATATTTTCCCCTAAAATATCCTAGATCTTTGAGCATATTTGGCACTGTTAGTACTCCAGAATATCCAAAGAAGTTGTAGGTGGTAACTAAGTAAGACACAGAAGTGAAACTTGGAAGAGGGAGTAATGATGCACATAGGAATAAAAATGCAATGCTTGACTATCAGCTCTATCCAGCATAGCATTCCTTATAAAACTCAGTAAGTAGACATGGAGGAGAACGGAAAACACAGCAAAAGAAGAGAATATACAATAGAAAGATGTTACCTTTTAGATGACAGTATATGTTTTAATAGATACAAGGCATTTGCTTGTATAATAGTATGCCTTTGGTGGCAGATTACTTAAAACTTCAAGTCAAAATATCAAGAAACAATGAGAAAATTCATGTAAGTAGAATGATCAGAAATAATGTTGTTTTGATCCAGAGGCCATTATATTTTCAGAACTGCAAATCCAGGTCCCTGTGAGTTCCCTGTGGCTCTCTTGGCTCTGCCCCACTGCATGAGAAAATTTTATTTTCAGGTTGGCTTCATGCATGAGAAGAATAATTACCTGCTTTTTTTTTTTTTTTTTTTTTTAATAGGTTCAGAAAGTACATGTGCCGGTTTGTCACATATGTAAATTGTGTGGCAGTGAGGTTTGGTGTACAAATGACCCCATTACCAAGTTAGTAAACAGAGTACCCAATAGGTAGCCATTCAAACCATGCTCCCTTCTCCAGCCTCTTCTCTCAAGCAGTGCTCAATGTATGTTGTTCCCTTCTTCTTGTCCATGTGCATTCAATATATAGCTCCCACTTGTAAGTGAGAACATGTGATATTTGGTTTTCTATTCCTGTGTTAGTCCACTTAGGATAGTGGCCTCTAGCTGCATCCATGTTGCTGCAAAGGACATGATGTTGTTTTTTTTTTATTGCTGGGTAGTATTCCACAGTGTATATATACCACATTTTCTTTATCCAGTGCACCTTAATGGGCATCTTGGTTGATACCAGGTCTTTGCTATTGTTGATAGTGTTGTGATGAACATATGAGTGCCTGTGCCTTTTTCATAGAACGATTTATTTTCCTTTGTGTATATACCTATTAATGGGATTGCTGGGTTGGATGGTAGTTCTGTTTTAGGTTCTGAGACGTCTCTAGACTGCTTTCTGCAGCAGCTGAACTAATTTACATTCCCATCAGCAGTGTGTAAGTGTTCCCTTTTCTCTACAACTTTGCTAGCATCTGTTGTTTCTTGACTTTTTAGTAGTAACCATTCTGAATGATGTGAGATGGTATCTCATTGTGGTTTAATTTGCATTTCTCTAATGATTAGTGATGAGGAGCATTTTTTTGTATAGTCAGCTGCATGTATATCTTCTTTTGAGAAGCATCCATTCATGTCCTTTGCCCATTTTTTAATAGATTTTTTTTCTGGCTGCTTTAAGGTCCTTATACAGTCTGGATGTTAGAGCTTTCTTGGATGTATAGTTTGCAAATATTTTCTCCCATTCTGTAGGTTATCTACTTACTCTGTTGATATTTTATTTTCCTGTGCAGCAGCTGTTTAGTTAAATTAGGTGCCACTGTCAATGTTTATTTTTGTTGCAATTGCTTCTGGGGACATAGTCATAAACTATTTGCCAAGACTGATGTCCAGAATAGTATTTCCTCAGTTTTCTTCTAGGATTTTTATTGTTTTAGGCCTTATGTTTGAGTCTTTAATCCATCTTGAGTTAATTTTTGTATATAATTAAAGTGGTCTAGTTTCAATCTTCTGCCTATGGGTAGGCAGTTATTCCAGCACCATTTATTGGATACAGACTCCTTTCCACATTGTTTGTTATTGTTGAGTTTGTCAAAGATCAGACTACTGTATGTGTGTGATGTTATTTCTGGGTTTTCTTTCCTGTTCCATTGGTCTTTGTGTCTGTTTTTGAAGGTTTCTAGAAAGGATAAATGGTTTCGGTAATTTTTCAGGATACATAATCAGTATATATATAAAAAAAACTAATAGCATTTCTACACACCAATTAGGTCCAAGCTCAGAATCAAATCAAGAATGCGATCCCATTTACAATAGCCACAAAAAGAATAAAATACCAAGGAATATAGCTTGTCAAGGAGTTGAACTATCTCTACAATGAGAATTACAAAACACTACTGAAATAAATCAGAGAGGACACAAACACATGGAGAAGTGTTCCATGCTCATGAATAGGAAAAATCAATACGGTTAAAATGACCATTCTGCCCAAAGCAATTTACAGATTCAATGCTATTTCTATCAAACGACCAATGCTATTTTTCACAGAATTAGAACAAAACTATTCTAAAAATGGTAAGGAACTAAAAAAGAGACTGAATTGCCAAAGCAGTCCTAAGCAAAAAGAACAAAGCTGGAAGCATCACGTTGCTGGACTTCAAACTATACTGTAAGGCTACAGTAACCAAAATATCATGGTACGGGTACAAAAACAACTGCATGCTTTCTGATACTTATCTAAGGGAGTGAGAGCATCTCTCCTACAGCTTTTTTTGAAAAATACTGATGTTGATTCTAATTGAAATGTTTTAGATTATTCATCCATTACTGTGAGATAAGGATATTAATTTGGAATTTCTCCTGGATTTAGGGTGATGACAATACTACCCAATGGATGCCAAAGGCAACCATATATCTACAAGGCGTGAGTACTCCCTCAAACACTTGAGCCACAATCTACTTTAGGAGAACGAAAACTGAATTAGTATTTAGCACAAGACCCAATGAAGCAAAGGTGAGTTAACTTTTTAAGTTCTGCTTGATGTGTTTTACATTTACTTATAACATTTTACATATATGCGTAATTTACATTATATATATGTGTTTTTCAGGTATCTATAGTTTTATTATAAAATTTTAAAGATACAGAAAACTAAAATAATTTTATACTGAATACCTTTATATAACATAGGTTTTATAATAAATATTATATATGCTTGATTTATTACATATTTATCATCTACCAATTATTCTATCTTTTATTCCATCATTTTTGGTGTACTTCAAATTTGCAGATTTCAGTTCACTTCAGCTTATACTTCAGAATGTGTATTTTCAACCAAAGTTAAATATTTGTTTCTTATTTATTTTAGGTATAGTTCACATAAATTAAATGCATACACTGTAAAAGCATCATTTTCTGTGTTTTGGCAAGTATATACAAAACTATAATTCCTATCAAGATACAGCATATTACCCTCACCTAAGGTAGTCCCATTATGCCTCTTCCTAGTAGAGCTAAACTTACTTGCACTCCCCTAGAGACAACTAGTCTTCTAATATTTTCTACCACAGATTAGTTTTTCCAGTTCTCAAACTCCACATAAAGAGAATCATACAGTATGTGTTATTTTGTGAAAGACCATTCACTCTGCCTAATGTTGTGTGTATCAGTTTTTTAATATCTTTTTATTGCTGAGTGGATATTGTTTCTTTTTAGTCTTTCTCCAGTGCTTTTGAGTATTCAAAAATATTTTGTTCACATTTCATAATTATTATTTGATGAGAGCTTACATAGCAATTTCATTAAGCATAACTGCATTTATATATAGTCATATATAATCACTGGCTTTTTGAGTTTTGTTGTTTGTAGTTCTTGTTTATTTGTTTTTCTAATAGGCGTGTTGAATTTGACTCAGGTAAATTCAGCCTCTTACCTGCTGTCTTTTGGGATTACAGACTGGTATTAGTGATCAAGCTGCATTGTTGAAACCATGATATATTCTGTGAAAAACTGACTGGTCCATAAATTTATTAAATTTATAATTTTGTCCTTCATTAATACTATGCTCCCACCAGTTGCTTTATATGAGGCTATTCTTATCTGTATGCATATTAAAATAAATGCTGTATTCTAGTCTTTTTATTCCCACAGAGAAAATTATTCTCTAAATACTTCTGATTGCCATTAGCCATGTTTATGGATTGAAGGAGGTTTACCAATAGCGTGTCTTATCTTGAAAAACATCGTGTTGGTATTTTTCTTTTTACTTATTCATTCAGAGCTATGGGAGTCTGTGCTCTTAAGTTATTCAAGGTCAAGACTGAGAAAAGGGGCTTAGAAAGTTTATTTTCACAATCACACTAACCTGTATCTTCAAATTTGGCCTGTTTCAACAATAACAAATTTTTTTTTTCTCCATTGGCTAACTCTGGTATCTGGTTTGGTACAAATCCGAGGAAAGCAAGAATAGAGCTATTGAGTGGACTCCCTCAATCCCCAACAACAAGCACAGAAGAGCTAATTGAAATTGAGCAAAATTTAAGTCCATAAAATGTTTATATTATGGAAAAGTTCAAGTAGAACTGTAAAATCAGAGTAATGTACTACCGTGAAACAACAAACTGCTTATTTTAGTTTCAGTAGACCATAAAACAAAATGGCAGGACTCTAGAGTCTAGTTTAGTGCTCATATTTTACAAAGAGGGAACTGAAACCAAAAGAGCTCACACGACATGCCTAATGTCACATAGTGATTTAATGTAAAAGTTGAAATCAGAACTTTGATTTCTAGTTGTCCATGTTCTAGAAAAGCAGTGAAAGAAAGAAATCTGATACCAGAAGGCCTGGGGTTTGGTTTCAGTGTCTCTTCTCACTCAGTGTGTGGTTTTGGGTCAATCACTAGAACTGTTTATGCCTCGGTTTTCTCATACATAAAATGTAAATAATAATATTAGTCAAGACTATCTGAAATATTTGTGTGAGCGTTATTTAGATAATAATGCACCAAGTTATCTGATTTAACTTAATTCATCCTAACAAAAATTTACTGTGAGTAAATTATGTGTCATGAATGCAAGTTGTTGAGAATACACAAATGGTCTTAGGGAATTTAAAATCTAATGGAAGAGAAAGACAAACAATGTCAAAATAAAGTGACAAATGCTAAGATAGAGATATCCAAGGAAGAGGGGTAGTTAGGGAACATAAGAGTATTTATCTCAAGTGGGAATAATAAAGTTAACTCAGTTCCAGGAAGCTAATTTATAGAGGATAAATTAAAATAAACCAGGCAAAAATTACATAGGCAGACCACTTAGTCAGAGGAAATAAGTCAACAAAGCATATCAGAATGTGGTGTGTGTGGAACTCCACCGAACACAATTTGTATTACTAAGTCATAAAAGAAGGAGTGGCTACCAGTAAGTGGCCGGGCGCGGTGGCTCACGCCTGTAATGCTAGCACTCTGGGAGGCCAAGGTGGGAGGATCACGAGGTCAGGAGATTGAGACCGTCCTGTCTAACAAGGTGAAACCCCGTCTCTACTAAAAACACAAAAAATTAGCCGGGCGTTGGTGGTGGGTGCCTGTAGTCCCAGCTACTCAGGAGGCTGAGGCAGGAGAATGGCGTGAACCCAGGAGGCGGAGCTTGCAGTGAGCCGAGATAGCGCCACTACACTCCAGCCTGGGCGACAGAGCGAGACTCCATCTCAAAATAGATAGATAGATAGATAGATAGATAGATAGATAGATAGATAGATAGATAGA
>NW_016820949.1:684843-688838 GCF_001698545.2 Rhinopithecus bieti | reverse complement strand
CAGGACGCTGAGACAGGAGAATCGCGTGAACCCTGGAGCGGAGGTTGCAGTGAACCGAGATCTCACCATCATACTCCAGCCTCACTCCAGGTAACAAGAGTGAGACTCTATCTTAAAAAGATACATAGATAGATAGATAGATAGATAGATAGATAGATAGATAGATAGATAGATAAAAATAAAAATAAAACTACTAGTAAGTAAGAGTCAAGTAATGGATTTAACCTTTGAGAACGATTGAAGAGATTTTAGTAGGAGGATTATGTGGTTTGATTTGTGTTTCAGTTAGAATATTTTAGCTGCACTGGGAGAGACACTAACAATCGAGGGAGAAAAGATGCAAATCTAACCCAGGAAATTGTAGTAAGGTGGGAAAGAAAATTACAGTTTAGAGAAACTGTATATTCAGTAAATGATTATTTTATTATTATTCCCATTATAGCAAATTGTTCCGTTAAGGTTGTTTTTTCTTTTATAAAATTTAGTGAGAACTGGTGAGCCCAAAAGTATGGTTATTTTCTCTCATACTTGTTCTTGACCTTGTTTTACTCATATGATCTGTTGATCATAGCAAATTGAATACTCCTATTTTTCTCTTGGCTTGAGTCGAACATAATTGCTTCTCTCTTCTTTACACCAAAAGGAATGTTGAAATCAACATTTAAAAAAAAAAAAATTGCAAGCCAGAAATGCAATATGCCAATACATGTGGAGCAACACAGTAATATCAGATTGTTTCCAAAAAGATAATTCATTCAGCGTATTCTTAAGGTTTATTCTGGCAATAAAATAGTATTTCGCCCCTTATCATAGCTTTTATACTTTAAATTCTGTTTTAAGTGCTTAGAACAGCAAATGCCTGCAATTATATAACACTGATATTATAAACATCCACAGGGATGCAATGAGATGATCGTCTTCACACATATAGGCAGCATACTTCTGTGCAGACAGCCAGCTAAGGTTGTTCATACTTGTTCAGGCAACTCTATGAAAAATCCTCGGCCGGGCGCGGTGGCTCACGCCTGTAATCCCAGCACTTTGTGAGGCCGAGGCAGGCAGATCACGAGGTCAGGAGTACGAGACCAGCCTGACCAATATGGTGAGACCTCGTCTCTACTAAAAATACAAAAATTAGCCGCGTGTGGTGTTGCGCGTCTGTAATCCCAGCTACTCAGGAGGCTGAGTCAGGAGAATTGCTTGAACCCGTGAGGCAGAGGTTACAGTGAGCTGAGATCACTCAATTGCACTCCCGCATGGGCAACAGAGTGAGACTCTGTCTCAAAAAAAAAAAAAAATCCTCCTGCCCAAAGTTAGTGGGAGAGAATGTACCTTTAGAAGAACATGAAGAAATGGGTCCCTACATATAATGGGGCATTAGATTTGATTATGATTCATTAATTACATTCATTAATTTCTCTAGGTATGTCGTCCAAAAATTTAACAGAAAATATTCTTGAAAAGAGATGATCATAATAAAATCTTACAAGGGTTTTCAAATTGCTACATTGAGAGCCTACTATTCCATAACATAAATCAGGAGTAATTATTCCTTTGGGGAAAATAAAAAGTATTTAAGTGAAGAAAGTATTTTTTCGCTGAAGTATTTGCCTTAATACATGATTTAAGAATTTGATCCAAGATTAGAACCCAGTTCATTTTCCTAATGTAGTTCAGATTCTATGATACTGACTTGTCAACTCTTAAAACTTTAATAAGGACTGCTTTATCCCATTCCTGAGAATTACCAGATGTCATTTATGTATTTGTTCTGAAACTGGAGAATTGTCTGAATTCTTAGTTTTTCTAGGACTTCTTTGCTTACATTATCAACAGCTCAAAGTGAAGCCAAATAGACCGCCTGGAAAAATGACTTTGTCATTGTTTCCTGCATGCCTCATAGATTGGAAGATTTCAAGATAGTCACATAACTGTATTGGTGGTCATCTGTGTCAGGAACACAAAGCATGCTTCTATTTGTCCAATATTGCTATGAGCCTGATTTTCGGCAGCTACAATTTTTTTTTTTTTTCACATCTTACATCATTTTTGTTTTTAGTTACCAATAAAAAATTATTCTTCTTGATACACTTATTTTAAATGTACATATAAAGTTTAGTTAATAATCATTATTAACTTGCATGGCTGCTGTTGTATATATGAATGCACATAAACAAACTATTCAGCTAAAAAAAAAAAAAAAGACACATGTTTCTACCAAAAATAGCTTGATTCAGTTGCAAAGTTTCTCCAAGGTTCCAAGCCACAGCTGAATAAAAAATGTATGTTGGGATTGTATAATCCACTACACTCTTAGGCACATTACGAGTTGGAAAACAGTTAAAAAGCATGTGGCTGGTATTTTTAAAGGAGGTGGCTTCATCGTTTCTACATAGAGTAACATTTTGTCTTGTTTATCCTAGAACATAAGAGTATGATTAACCACATTTCATGAGCAGCACAATCTTATAAATGGTAAACATAACAGATACTTTATAAAAATAATTAATAAAATGCAATACTGAATTCCCCTATCTTGCTCTAAATTAATATAACTTTTTCTTGATTATGTACAGAAAACTCATTTTCCTTAAATTAAATTGCATTATTTGTATAAAATTAGATCTATTAACCCTTTGCTTACCTTAACAATGTCTCGTAATGATTCTTTTGAAAGAAATTACCTTAAAATTATAATTTTGATACATCTAATAATAAAATTACAGAAAAGAAACAACATAAAATTTACCTGATAGTTCACTCTATTTCCCCAGACGTCAGCACTGTTAATATCAATTTTTCAAGGAATCAATCTATCCGAGCAATAAGCATAATGTTTTAAGTTTCTCAAACTGATAACATAAAGCTGCTATACTATGGAATTTGTATGTAGCCCTTGGACTGTGTTACAAAGTCCTAAGCTGATTTAAAGTATTTGTAAGTTTTTTATATATTTTCTCACCTTAACCAGTTAAACCACTTCCCTGCAAGTGAAAGAAAATTTTTGAGAAATAAAACAAGTGGCGGGGAGTGGGAGGGAGATTTATTCACTCAATATATTTTCTGTGGCTGCTGTAACAAACTCCCACAAACTTTGTGGTTTAAAGTAGCACAATTTATTCTTACAGTTCTGTAGATTAACATTAAATACACATATCACTGGGCTAAAATCAAGGTGTCATAAGACTGTTCTTTCCTGGAGTCTCTAGGGACAAATCCATTTTCTTCCCTTCTCCGGCTTCTAGGGTCCACTCACATTTCTTGGATCTTGGCCCCCATTCCTTCATCTTGCAGGAGAGCAATGCTGCAACATTCTCACCACTTTTTCATAGGTTGATTATCTTCTGATCCTCTACTTCCACCCCACTCTTCCACATTTAAGAACTCTTGCAATTACATTAGGCCTAGTGGATAATTCAGACTAATCTCTCTATTGTGAAGTCATCTGATTTTCTGCCTTAATTTCATCTGCCACCTTAATTTCCCTTTGCATGTAACCTAGTAAATTCACACTTCCAGGAACTAGAACCTGGACACCTTTGGTGGGCATTATTCTGCCTACCAAATTCAAATTCCAAAAAATACTAGGAAATAGAATTAGACACAGCTTCATCTAGAATATTTCTGTAAATTATTTCATCAAGGCCATATTTCTCTCAATATCTCAGCTCTATTTCCTTTAATTCACCAAAATGAGTGCTGCAGCAGCTCCATCCATATCATGTGTCCATTTCGCTTAACCAAAATAAAAATCTCGATTTAATGTCTTGGGCTTTTATTGCCTGGCCTGAGTCCTATTATTAATCTAATCACTGTTCCTGGAGGTTTTAAGGCTTAAGTTATACGCCATTTTTTGGCATCAAGAATACTGTTAACTATGGCAAAAACACACAGACTAAGAATGAATACGGTATGGAATCTCAAGTGAGAACTGGTGGCTAATGTCAGAGTTAATGGATGTAGAGTGGCAAATATATATATATATATATATATAT
>NW_016820949.1:651671-683635 GCF_001698545.2 Rhinopithecus bieti | reverse complement strand
TATATATATATATATATATAATACTTACATATATAAATTATATATGTATAAATAGATATAAATTTATATATATACACACACACACACACATATGAAGGAACACAGGGAAACAAAAAATCATCATCTACTCTACCAGTGTACTTTACACTCACAGCAACCAAGTAGAATCACTGATAGGTGTCTATCTCAAACAAGAAGACAATGCTAAAAACTGAAAAGCCAAACTCTATTGTTTTAGATGACACTGTATGTGCTAATAAAATAATTAGGCTGATTTCTTAAGAAAAATCTCTTGCAGATACCAACTTAACCATTCTCTCTAGTCTTATGTTACTACTCCGCATCTGAACTCCTTGCTCTAGTCAGTCTAGATTCCTGACCCTACATGTGCTATTGGCAGCCCCACTTCTCTTACAAAAGATTTTCCCTCTGTTTTCTACTCTAGAGTTTCTTAACTTCTCTGAGCCTCAGTTTTCACATGTTACAAAAGGAATTCCAATCTTGGAAAAAAGGAAACATTTTGATCTTCTTGTTGTTTTATAAGGAATTGCATCTGAAAGCAATTATTTTTGAACAATATTTCTGGTGCTTTCTGTGAGCTTGCAATATTTTAATTGTCTTCTGAGTTTTTATGCTTACAAAATTGACCTACCAATGTAAAATTTAGATTCCTTGAGGATGAGTGGTTATACTCTTTGTAAGTCCCACAATACTTAGAAGTGTAACTTGCTAATTATAAGCCACTGTAGTTTACCTGGAAATGAATAATTAATACAAGTTGTAGTAATATACAGAATGTGCATAGTATAAAATAATTGCTAGTATGTAAGCCTCAGATTTTTTTTTTTTTTTTTTTTTAGTGAGGTCAGCTTGGAAGATATTACATTCAAAAACTATAAAATATGTCTGAATGTGAGACGTCTAAGTCACTCTGCTGTTACAGATATAATGCACTAAGTCACAAGAGCATATAAGTTTTTTCTTTTTTACTAAGTGTTGTTTTAATCTCAAATATTTGAGATAATGACTATCCATTACCTTGAGACTAAAGTCTGTCTACTGAATATAGTAAGATAAATGTGCATATGGGGTTGTCTTTACCTCTTTTCCTGCCATACATTTAAGATATATTGTACATTTGGCCTGGGACATTTATCAGAAAAAAAAAAAAAGGTAAAATTTAATACTTAACCAGTTTTAGATTTTGACTTGACTCATTGGAGAAAACTGGGACATGACTGCATTTTTGTAATCAATCAATTAGAAGGAAACTGATAATGCTATTTTATATATCTCAGTACTGTTCACTTAAAAGTTTTAAAGAAAAAATTGCTTTGCAATGAGAATTAAAAAAAAAATAAAATCATCAGAAAATCTCAAAATCCCCCTGAGTTAGGTAAATATTATTTTAGTGATTTAAATATCTGCAATCCAATGGCTATGACAGTTTTGTGGCTTACTCAAGACTACAGATTAAACTGAAGACAGGGCCAAACTTGAGCTTAGCAGCTAGGCAGCCAGGTTTCCCTGTGTTGTTTGTTGTCTCTTACAAAGCAAGATCCATGTTTTAAAAATGAAAGAGACATGTAGTTTTAATTTAAATCAAATTTATCAGAGTCTTGACTGTTCAAGCTTTTAAAGTGCCCTTCCTTCTTCTGGATTTGTTCCACAGGTTTCTAAAATGCCAAGTTACTCTACTCCTTGTTGGTTGCCATTTGTCTTTCCTGATTTCCTGGTAACCTCCATGGATTCTTGAAAGCATGCCTATCTCTTCCCTTGTGTCCAATGCAGATTCTTCTAGTGCAAAGGAATTTACATCAAAAGGGGAGGAATGCTTTCTATTTTGAATGAGGACTGTTGGGAGTTTAAATTGAGGAGTTGGCAGAAGGCCTTCTACACAATATACGTCTTTCTCCTTCTTATAGCCATGCTAACAAATATGTTTTTCTTTTATTTTAAATTTCCCTGCTGTGGTGTCCTCCTCATCATCTTTGTTCTTAGGATGAACTTTTCACTACTGACATGATATACAGAGGTGTGCAGTACAGATGGGTTTAAAAGAATTCAAAACTATGCATATTTTAAAGAATAAAATGAGAGGATTATATATAAATACACACTAATATAACCAAAGTTCTAACAGGAAATTATTAGAAGTTTACACAATGAAATAAAAGGGAGAAATACCTGTCTAATCAGAAGTACAAAACTCAGTGAAAATTAAACAGTATTTTATATCCTAACAAAGAAAATGCTAGCAGATGTACAGTTCTGCTACTATTATATGATTGAATTCACATAATCTAAAACTATAAGTTTTCTATTCTGAGCAATATCTTATTAGAAATCTCATTGATGGTAACCAAGAGTGGCATCTTCATTTACCGCTCTCTTAAAATTTTAGTCAATTTAACAATATGTTTGTTGCAATCCCTTCTGGCTTTGCTGCTAAATAGACAGGAATTTCCATCAGCAATTACTCAGAAAAAGAAAGAAACCAGAAATCAGAGAATGGGTCATAATTGGCTTAATGTTAAACTATGGGTGATCTTTATGACCAGTGACAGAATACAAAACCAGTGTTCAAAGGGATGTGACATATTTAGATGTATCCTGGGCCAGCATCAATACTTATAAGGGGGTTATCATTTCACAGATAAAAATTGGAAGCTGTCATTTTTATAAAACAGTAAATCAATGAGTTACATGTGTGACCATATCATTGTTTAAGCTACTGTTATGGCTAACTTGTTTGGAGCTAAAGACAAACATTACTAAGCATTAAAAAGTACAATCCTCCATATATTGGTTGTTTATTGGTACGTAACAAATTACAGCTTAAAACAGCACCCATTTATTGTCTCACAGTTCCGTAGCTCAGAATCCAGGTTTACCACAACCAGGTTCTCTACTCGGGATCCTACAATACTGAAATCCAAGTGTCAGCGAAATTTGAGTGCCATTTGGAGCTCAGGGTTCACTTCCAAGCACATTCAAATTGTTGTCAGAGATCACTTCCTTGTGGTTGTAGGACTGAGTTCCTCAGCTCTTAGAGGATGTCCATCATTCTCTGATATGGGGCAGTCTCAACAACATGGCCTGTTGCTTTCCCGAAGCTGGTAGGTGAGTGTTTCTGGCTTCAAATTGCTGACTTCTTTTAAGAGCTTACATGATTTGGTTAGACTCACCCAGAATAATCTCCTTTTTCAATAACTTAGTATCAATTGACTAAGAATGTTATATCTTCAAAACAACATTTGCCATATACCAGGACATAATCATGGGAGTGATTTCACCTCATTTTCATAGATTTTGCTTACATTCAAGGTAAAGAGATTACATAGAATATGTAAATCAAGGGGCAGTAATCTTGGGCACCATTTAGAATTCTGCCTGCCATGTCCCATATATAGGAGATGTGGAAATATGGAAATATGTGGGTTGGCTTTAAGTAGAGTGGTGGGAGGGGGGCACAGAGGCAGGGAAAGTATTGACTTCCATTGCAAAAGGGAAACTAGTATACAATCAATCACCCAAATTGAAGCCAATTTGCAATTTGAGTTCTGCAAAAGCAGCAGAAATGAAACTCAAATGCCAAGTGAATATTTAGGGTTTATCCCAACAAGACACATGCTAATATAATATTGGATTATCTGGTTGCATCTTCCTAAGTGCAATTACAAGCGTCTTTTATTAAACAGAAGAGAAGGTCATGCAAAGACACTGGCAGATACTGAAGTTATGCAGCCACAAGCTAAGAAGCACCTGGAGCCACTAGAAACCAGAGGAAACAAGGAAAGAATCTCTTTAGAGCCTTCAGAGAGAGAATGGCTCTGCTCACACCTTGATTTAAGACTTCTGCCTTCCATAACTGTGAAAGAATTTGTTGTTGTTGTTGTTGTTGTTGTTGTTGTTGTTTTAACCTACTAAGTTAATAGTAATTAGTTACAGCAGCCCTAGGAAACTAACACACGTTCCTTGGGGCCATGTGACTTGTGTTGACCAGTAAAATATTAGCATCAATGAAGATAGTCACTTTCAGGTGGAAGCATTTACTTGTCAGTACAGGGCCCTGTAGCAAGAACTGAGACAGTGATGTGGACACATGAGTCAAGATGATGCTTCCATCACCCTATGTCTCTGACTGACTTAAAAAACATATTACTCCAGTTTATCTACTCAGGGTATGTATTAAAAGGCATCAATAAATAAAATTTTGTGGTTTTAAGCTACTGAAATGTTTAGCCCGTCAGTTACTGCAATATACCTTAGTCCATACTCAAGATTAAACCAGGCAAAAGGTATTTAGGGATTAATAACTTCCCCTTGATATTAAAATGAAAGATTTTACTAATACCCTTATATTAAATTTATTCCAAGTTCAACTTTTGCTCAATAGAGGTCCAAAGAAATGTTAAAATGAAAGATCATGGGATTTGGCATTAAAAATACCTGTGTTGAATTTAATTATTCCTATTTTCTTTGGGCAACTTCCCTGAGTCTCAATCCTTTTTTTGCAATATATAAGTATAATGCTGGTTCTTTCCTCACTAAGTCTTGCAAGGCTGCAATCAGATAATTGATCACAAAGATTTTGTAAACTATACAGTATTTCATATGTATAAGTGATTTCCATTCCACATCTGTGATGCCAGGGAGCTACCTACACCATCATATTTTGGGGCAAGTATCTTATGAAGTGGACAAAGTCTCAACCTTCACAAAGTGAATCATAGAGATGCCTGATATTTCCATGTGGTCATGAATCCCAGTGACATATATCAGAAAAATGCTAAACCCAGAATAAAAGAAATACATTCTACAGACAAGTCTGCTAAAGGGGTCTGTTTACAATTGTTCCTTATCTCCAAGATAAAGGAAGAGCTTTTTTTTTTGGCTTGGAGAACTTGCGCTATTTCTGGAATACAACTGAAAGAGGCTTCAAAACAAAAGACAGTAACCACATGCAGATATACTGGGCTTTTTGATATTTGGAGAGGCTCAAAACCTGTACAAGTCCCCCAAGAAGGTGGTATTGGACTCTGAGAAATTCTTAATCAGTAATTGATTTAGAAGATCAGGCTGAAGATACAGTGCATAATAGAAACAAGTGGTGATCATGAGAGGAAATAAATGAACTTGGAAAATAAAGTTGGAACAGCAAGAGATGGTGGAAACAATATTGGTTAATATTGGGCTATGCTATATTTGATAAGAAATAGGAGCAGTTTGTATGACTATAGTAGTTTCCATGAGAATTCAGTGTTCTTTGTTTATCTCTGCAGTCAATCAATTTCTGAGAAATTTAATTCAGAGATAATGATTTAGTTATGTCATAAACACAAGTTCTTTTTATCTTGCTACTTCACCATCTTGTTCATGGCCTTCATTTTAAAAGTCATTTCATGTCCTAACATGGCTGATGGAAATTGAATCATTACACTTGTGTTCCAGCAACAAAAAGCAAAAAGGGTGAAGAAAGCCTACTATCTTCTTTTTAAGAAGGCTTCCTAGAACTACTTCCAGACACTTCCACTTACTTATAATTGGATAGGAATAGTCCAAAGCCATTTCTAGTCACATAGCCACAGAGAGACCAAATAAGACCAACTTGTAGCTGCAAGTCTTGTTACTTTGAGTATATATGTTACTTAGGAGGGAGAGAATGCATGTTATGGTAGGTATAGGAGAGGTGTCTAATAAAGGATATAAAGATCAAATAAAAACTGGAGGAGAAGGATAATTAGAGAACTAATAAAGAAAAAAATTTCAGTAGATACTTATTTATAAATTCATTTATTCAATATATATTTATTGGGGATACTAATAAGACACACCTGCTAGGTCCTAAGGCTATTGTGGTGAATAAGACAACACATTTGCCCTCAAGCAAATTGTAAGTTTTTGAAGCAAGATGTGTAAAGACAAATAAATAATTACAAAGAAAATATAGATATAACGAATGGCGAGAATGAGGCAAGAAATGCTAAACCACAGATAACCTCTTTCAACATCTTGAAAATACATGTCTGCTTTATCTTGATCAGAAAAGTGTCTTGGACCAGGGCAAAAGGATTGTGTCAGGGAGGCTCAGAAGTCAGGGGATCTATATCAATGTTTTAAGGAAAGTCAAAATAATGGGGCTTCAAATCTGAACATAAGTGGTGATGGACAAAAATAATAAGAAGAAATAATGGTAAATCTAAGATTGTATTTCTTCTAAGTAAATTAAAAAATACTATTGTATTTTTAATATAAGCAAGTAGATGAGGAAAATAATAAAGTTGAGGAAATAATGAGATGACACTGAGTTTGGGTTATTGATTTTGCCCTACTGGAAGCCTTCTCTGATTTTGATTGACAAAACTCCCTACATTTTCCTGTGTTTCCTCAGCACCGTGACGTGCTTCAATCACATCACTTATCACATTGTGTTTGAAACAATGTGTGCATAACCAATGGTGTGCTAGTGCCAACTTTTACAAGTTTGCAAAAGCTAACTATGCACATTTCCTTCCCAATCCCTACTTCAATGACTTCAGTTTGGTAGCCTAAAACCTGTCATGGTGGGAGCATTAACACCAAAAAAATTGACAAATGCTTCAAATCAGGCTCTCACTTTTCCCTGAAGAGCTGATTGCTAAATACCTATCAGCATATCCCTATGCTTAACTTGTTTCTTCTTAGACTATAAGCTTTTAAGAGCATAGCTTAGGCCTTATCCATACATGTACTCACTTTGCGGTGTGAGTGTGACAATGGAAGGTGGTTTCATTGACTTTTGTAAAACACATCTGTTGAATTAACAATCAGAGAAAAACATTCAACGTAAGGTTGAAAATGTGGTTTGGAGTTTACTTTTGAGAGCATAACATGAGCTATGTATGGACCTGGTCATAGTTAACTTTGAGAAAAGTAGAAAACAACACATACGTGTAAAGTGACTTAAAGCTTGTACAGCTATTTCAGTTAAATGTCAAAATTCAGGAGAAAGACCTTCTTAACATGGAATTTATTTCTATTATAATAATCTTAGAGTCTACCAATATGTAATTTATGGAACCTTCTGGAGAGCATCACAAATGAACTTTAACTTAGGTCCATTTGAACAAAAATAGCATCATATTATATAGATAAGCATCATAGTAAGGTAGATGAAGTTTACCTCTGCTTCTCCCTTCAGCATCAACTGTCTTCTCAGTATTCTATGACACCTGATCATATGAAATAATATAAGTTCTATAATGCACACCTCATAAAACATACAGATTTCTACAGAGAAATTCCATTTTAAGTGGATAAAGCTATGTTTATTTTGAATAAAGGAGTAGGCATCTAAAGGTAGAGTTTCAAATTAGTGATCTAGGTAAAAAGATAATGAGAGCATAGGATTTCATTGATCCTAAGCCTGACTACAGGTAGCTGGTCACTCTTTACATCATTTAATAAGATGAGGTATTTCTGCACATACTAGAAAATTCAAGGTTCTAAATCATACTTGTTCCTGATACAACCAAATTCCTTTATCCTAAAACAGCTCAATAACACAAAGAATAATTATATTGGCCAAATAAAAATTGAGTGCATTCAATAAAACAAAACATTTTGTACCGTACTTTGTATTTATTTAAGTGATATATTATTACTCTAAAGGCATAAAAATGAAATCATGTTAGTTGTAAATTTAACTGGTCATCTTTATTGAAAAGCAAATATGATATCCAGACTGTCCCAGAAAATAAAAAACATATGGTTACTATAAATATGATTAAGTCTTACATTGTGCTTTTCAGCGCGGCATGGTGAAACAAATCAGGTTTCTCATCCTTCTAACATCATTTGTGTCTCTAAAATCTATGTAAATGGATACACATTAGGGGACACCATTCAGTATTTAAGTGACAGTCTTTTCAAAATGTGAATTAATATGTCTTTTTTAGAAATTGCTTTGTCTTCTAAATATATATTTTTTAAATGTCTGCTGTTTTATTGGTTATTAATCACTAGAATCTACTTAGAAATGATTTCTTGTATTTATATTAGATAATAGTGTAGGTATCATCATCACAGACATGTTTTCAACATTTTTTTCTCCCTGATTTAATTCTATACTGCGTAACTTTTTTGAAATGTCTACATTATTCTTCATTTTCAGCCTTTACTGATTTTATATACTATCATGACCATATATTTTAATTGTTCAATTTTGTGTTTTTAAATAGCTGCCGGTCTTTGTGTGTGTTTTTGTCACATAGAGCCCATTATAATTAAATGTAGGATCATAATTAGATTTATTACAAAATAACAAAATGGTTTGCTGTTTTTGGAAATTCACAATTTACCAATTTCTAAGTCAACCAGTTTGGAAGACAAGTTTAATTTAACAATGAGTTGTCTAATATTTCCAATATTCAGCGATCTATTCATAATCCACTTACCAGCTTTGTGTCCTTGAATTCATCTTTAAGAAGAGGATTTTTCAGTAAATGCCCCATAATGCTGTTGTAAGGATTGAAAGAGATAATTAATATGGTTGGGATATAATACACCCTCCATATTAACAGCAGTTGTAATTAAGAATGTCATATATTTTAACTTTATTAAATTTGTAAACTAAAAGTCATAAAATGATAAAAGGACTGTTACAAATTACTCAGTCAGTGTATTTATAAAAGTTGACCATATATTTCACTAGGATTGCTTGCTTTTATCTCAAAAAGTTGATCCAATTAAACTACGAAACCCTTTATGGAAGCCTCCATTATTGTCGTAAGTATTTACTTGAATCTAGGTGTTGATACCAGTGCATTTCTCTAATTAATAAACAGAAAGAATCATTAAAATCCAAAGCTGAGTCATTGGGCTTTTGAAACAATCATTCTTTTGAAACAACCATTCTTTTGAAAAATTAGGATTTAGGACTTTTTGTGGGCTGATATATACACGGTTACCAGCAGGTGGCAGTATGTATATGAAAGTGTGTCATAAATACTGCAACTTGCAGGTTACTGGCTATTGCTAACCAAGAGATGTGCATCCACTTAAAAACACTATTTACAGGGGAAATCATGGGTTTCTAACTGCTTTGAAATTCCTTACTATTATCTTACTATGTCACTTCAAGGAAGAGTATATGGTTGTCATTTGTGAAATGCATGAAATCTTAAATCTAGCTAAGATCCAGCTTTCCAGGGAGGTCAGAGTTACTGGTTGACCTTGGCTTGACTCTTCTCTGTCACTTATAATAAAACTCATGTAACTATGAGATTTTCTAGGACACACTCTCGTAAATAATTATTTGTTGAGGAGTCCTTCAGTCTGCACATATGTAGACAGTGTTATGCTGTTCCATACATAGCAGACAGTGCTATATTGAAAACATGAATAAGAAAGGATAACAATACAAACAGAGAAAAAAATTCTAATGTAGATTATTAAGACTTACTAAATAATAAAATTATATTTTTTTTTCAGCCAACTGGGAGAAAGTGTAATCTTGTTGTAAAATTTAATATGGAAGTATATATGTAACTCCACATTTTTCTTTCTTTCTTTTATTTTTTTTTTTTTGAGACAGAGTCTTGCTCTGTCGCCCAGGCTGGAGTGCAGGGGTGTGATCTCAGCTCACTGCAAGTTCTGCCTCCCGGGTTTACACCATTCTTCTGCCTCAGCCTCCCGAGTAGCTGGGACTACAGGCGCCCGCCACCATGTCCGGCTAAGTTTTTGTATTTTTAGTAGAGATGGGATTTCACCACATTAGCCAGGATGGTCTCGATCTACTGACATCGTGATCCACCCACCTCAGCCTCCCAAAGTGCTGGGATTACAAGCGTGAGCCACCGCACCCGGACAATTTTTCTTTATCAGGCTACTCTTGTCTTTAAAACCTACGTATGAAGGTCAGAGGTCACTTATCATAGTAGCATGCCCTCCCTGGTTTACCTGGTCATGTCTGTGGCTTTTGCAGAAGATGCGTCAACTGAATGGTGATAGAGATTTCTAGACCAGGCAGGGTTGGTAACTAGCAGTGACTGAAAAAGTAGAGCAGTGGTGTGGAGAAAGCAAGAAGTACTTGAGGAAGCAATGGTAATGGAGGACACCCTTGCTATTTACATTGAATTTATGAAAGTTTCTTTTCCTTTTTTCTCTAAGAAAAGTATTTACTTGCATGTTTTATATTACATATTGCATATTTTGTTTAAAATATGAATATGCTTGTGTGCATACATGTAAATAGGTAAGCAGAGAGTAAAAAGGAAAATGGCATTAAAAATTTATCATTTTCCCTGAAAATTTATTTTGCAGTTTAGAGTCATAAATATTTTGTGAATTTGTAACCTCAGTGAAAATCTGAGGTGCAAAGCATTCTGAACAAAGCATGTAACTTACTTACTGGTTCCTCTGCTCAAGAAAGAAGGCCATATAGTAGCTCTGTTTCAAGCTTTTTGAGGAACCACCACACTGTTCTCCATTGTGGCTGTCCTAGTTTACATTCCCACCAATAGTGTCTAAGAGTTCACTTTCCTCTGCATGCTTGCCAGCATTTATTTTTTGTCTTTTTGATAGTAGCCATTCTAAATGGAATGAGATGACACCTTATTGTGGTTTTGAATTGCATTTCCCTGATGATTTGTGAGGTTGAGTATTTTTCTAACTATTTTTTTGTCCATTTGTATTCCTTCTTTTGAGAAATGTCTGTTTAGATCATTTGCTCATTTTTTAAAATTTAACTTTTATTTTAAGTTCCGGGGTACATGTGCAGGTTTGTTATATTGGTAAACGTGTGCCATGAGGGTTTGTTATACAGATTATTTTGTCACCCAGGTATTAAGCCTAGAATTCATTATCTTTTTTCCTGATCCTCTTCCTCCTCCCATCCTCCACCCTCTGATAGGCCCCAGTGTGTGTCATTCTCTCCTATGTGTCCATGTATTCTCATTATATAGCTCCCACTTATAAGTGAGAACATACAGTATTTGGTTTTCTGTTCCAGTATTAGTTTGCTAAGGATAATGACCCCCAGCTCCATCCACGTTTCTGCAAAAAGACATGATCTTGTTTTTTTATGGCTGCATAATATTCCATGGTATATATGTACCATATTTTCTTTATCCATCTGTTATTGATGAACATTTAGGTTTATTCCATGTCTTAGATATTGTGATTAGTGCTACATTGAACATATGCTTGCATGTGTCTTTATGATAGAATGATTTATATTCTTTTGGGTATATACTCAGTTGTGAGATTGCTGGGTCAAATGGTATTTCTGTTTTTAGGTCTTTGAAGAATTGCTACACTGTCTTCCACAATGGTTGAACTAATTTACACTCTGATCAACAGTGTATAAGCATTATTTTCTCCACAACCTTGTCATCATCTGTTATTTTTTGACTTTTTAATAATAGCTATTCTGACTGGTGTGAGATGGTATCCCATTGGGGTTTGATATGCATTTCCCTAATGATCACTGATGCTGAGCTTTTTTTTGTATGATAGTTGGCTACATGTACGTCTTGTTAGAAAGTGTCTGTACATGTCCTTTGGCCACTTTTAATTGGTGTTGTTTTTTTCTTGTAAATTTGTTTAAGTTCCTTATAGATGCTGGATATTAGAACTTTGTCAGCTATATAGTTTGCAAAAATTTTCTCCTGTTTGTAGGTTTCCTGTTCGCTCTGTTGATATTTTCCTTTGTTGTGCAGAACTCTTTCATTAGATCCCATTTTTTAATTTTTGCTTTTGCTGTATTTGCTTTTGGTGTCTTCATCATTAAATCTTTGCCCATTCCTGTATCCAAAATGGTATTGCCTAGATTATTTTCCAGAGTTTCTTGTAGTTTCAGTTTTTACACTTAAGTCTTTAATTCATCTTGAGTTAATTTTTGTGTATGGGGAAAGGAAGGGGTCCAGTTTTAATCACCTGCATATGGCTAGCCAGTTTTCTCAGCACCATTTATCGAATAGAAAGTCCTTTCCCCATTGTTTGTTTTTGAAAGATTGATCCAAGACCAGATAGTCATAGGTGTGCAGCATTATTTCTGGGTTCTCTGTTCTGTCCCATTGCTCTATGTGTCTGTATTTGTAGCAGTACTGTGTTGTTTTGGTTACTGTAGACTTGCAGTATAGTTTGAAGTTAGGTAGCGTGATGACTCCAGCTTTGTTCTTTTTGCTGAGTATTGCCTTGGTTATTTGGATTCTCTTCTGATTCCACCTGAATTTTCAAAAAGAAAATATTTTCTAATTCTGTGAAGAATGTCAATGCTAATTTTAATAAAATAGCATTGAATTTACAAATTGCTTTAGTCATGTGGCCATTTTAAAGGTATTGTTTCTTCCGATGAGCATGGAATGCTTTTTTAATTTGTTCATATCTTTCTTTGATCAATGGTTTATAGCTCTCCTTGTAGAGATCTTTCACTTCCTTGGTTAGCTGTATTATTAGATATTTGTGTGTGTGTGTGTGTGTGTGTGTGTGTGTGTGTGTGGTAATTGTGATATGGTTCTCAGCTTGACTGGTGCTGTATAGGAATGCTAGAGACTTTTTACACATTAATTTTGTACCCTGAAACTTTGCTGAAGTTGTTTAAGGAACTTTTGGGCTGAGACTGTGGCATTTTCTAGATATAAGGATTATGTAGTCTGCAAACAAGGATAGTTTAACTTCCTTTCTTTCTATTTGGATACCCTTTCTTTCTTTCCTTTACCTGGCTGGTCTGGCCATGACTGCAATACCACATTAAATAGGAGTAGTGAGACAGGGCATCCTTGTATTGAGCCAATTTTCAAGGGAAATGCTTCCAGTTTTTGCCCATTCATTATGTTGTTGTCCGTGAATTTGTCATAGATGGCTCTCATTATATTGAAGTATGTTCCTTCAATACCTAGTTTATTGAGAATTTCTAACATGAAAGGATGTTGAATTTTTTTGAAGGCCTCTTCTGCAACTATTGAAATTATTATGTGTTTTTTTTCTTGCTTTAGTTCTGTTTATGTGATGAATCACATTCATTTGCATATGTTAAACCAAACTTGCCTCCCAGAGATAAAGCCTACTTGATTATGGTGAGTAAGCTTTTTAATGTGCTTCTGGATTCAGTTTGCCAGCATTTTTTTGAGGATTTTTGCATTAATGTTCATCAAGGATATTGGCCTGAAGTTTTTGCTGTTATTGTTGTCATGTCTCTGCCAGCTTTTGGTATCAGGATGATACTGCCCTTATATAATGAGTTAGGAGGAGTCCTTCCTCCTCAATTTTTGGAATAGTTTCAGCACGAATGGTACCAGTTCTTTTTTGTACAATTTAAATAAAATCAATGAATCCAAGACCTGTTTCTTTTTTTAATTAATGAAATAGACCACTAGCTGGGCTAATAAAGAAGAAAAAAGAGAAGATTGAAACGAACACAATGAAAAATGGCAAGTGAAACATTACCACTGACCCCACAGAATACAAACAACCATCAGTAAATGTTATGAACCCTTCTATTACATAAACTAGAAAATCTGAAGGAAAGGGATAAATTCCTGGACACATATATGCTTCCATACTGAACCAGGAAGAAATAGAATTCCTGAACTGACTAATAATGAGCTCTCTAACTGAGTTGGTAATACATAGCCTACTAACCAAAACATAAGCCCAAAACCATTGCTTAATTGTGTGTGTGTGTGTGTGTTCTTTTTTTTTTTTTTTTTTTTTGCTGGTGAGATGTTTGGGTTCCTTATATATTCTATATATCAACTGCTGTCAAATGAGTATTTTGCAAATATTTTCTCTAATTCTGTAGGTTGTATTTTTATTCTTTTTTGCTGTGCAGAAGCTTTATAGTTTGATAAAATCCCATTTGCTTACTTTGGTGTTTGCATTTGAGGTCTTATCAAGTTAGGTGTTCAACAACAGATGAATGGATAAAGAAAATGTCACACACACACACACACACACACACACAAAATAGGATGCTATTCAGTCATGTAAAAGAATTCTGTCATTTTCAGCAACATAGATGAAACTGGAGGACTTTATGTCCTCTAACAAACTAGGGAAAGATAATTAAACACTGCATGTCTTTATTTGTATATGGAGGCTAAACAAACTTGATCTCCTAGAAGCAAAAAGTAGAACAGAGGATGTTAGAGGTTGGGAATAATGGAAGGAATGCGGGAATAGAGATGGATTTGTTAACGGATACAGGGTTATAAGCTAGATAATGGTAGCACATTCTAGTGTTTCATACCACTGTAGGATGGCTATAGTTAGCTATATTATGTAATTTCAAACAGTTGGAAGGAAGATATTCAATGTTCCAAACACAAACAAATGATACATGTTTAAGATGATGGATATGCTAATTACCCTGATCTAATCACTTTACATTATATGTATTGGAACATCACGGTGTACCCCATGTAAAATTAGTATTTGTCAATTATAAAAGTAAAATAAAAAAGAAAGAAGGGAAACATGAAGGAAAAGTAAAAAAAAAAAAAAAATGTTGTGTGCTATATAGTATAGTTATTTTTTAGTTCTATTGATGAACGCAGTATTTTTAAGCGTTGCTCCAAAGTTACTAATAGATTTATAAATTTCCTTCAAAGATAGTATGAATAATATTAATTTAACTCACAGGCCTTCTTTGTCTCTACCCTACTCAAGGGGGCCTTATCTCAACTCTACATAAATCTGTGAAACTAGAGAAGTACCAGTTCTATCCACTCTATGAACTTTCCATACTTCTCTTTCATATTTCTCCTGCCTGCCATATCAGTAAATTTTATGTTTATTTTATAAACTAATTAAAACATAAATGACTCAAACCGTTATATTGCTAGACAAATCCACATTAAAATATAAAAACTCCCAGCAAAACAAAGGTCCAGAAAGGTTTTCCAATTTACATTGAGTAAATGAGGAAGACAAATGTAGAGACAAATGATCCTTTTCAATAGATCCTGAAGTCACACCAGAGGTGACAGAATGTGCTGCATAATAAGCCTAAATCAGATATAGCGTGACTTACATCAACATAAGCATTTTTTGTCTCTCCCATAAAATTGATTTAGGGAGATGGGCTACGTGGATACGTTGAGAGTAACAAGGGAAGTTTTATGTAAAATATTTTTTTAAAATATAAGTGTTACTTAAACATATTTCAACTCTCATACTCCAGAGAGAAAAGTGTTTTTCTGTAAATACAAGCATTATATTAAAGTATAATATGCATGTAGAAAATAATACAGATCAAAGTGTATAGACTGATAGTTTTTTTTTGTTTGTTTTTTGATTTTCAAAACAAACTCACCTAGGTAACAAGCAATAAGGTCAAGAAATAGAACATAAGCAGAACCCCAGGGTTGCCTAACATTCACTTCCATCAGTACATTTGTATAACCATATTATAACTTCTAATACAATAGATTAGCTTTGTCTTTTTGAATTTCATATAAATATAGTTACACAAACTGTACCCTTCTGTGTCTGGTTTATTTCACTCAACATAACATTTATGGCATTCCATTAATTGTTGTAGCTTGTTATTGTCATTGCCATATGATAGCCCATTGTATAAATATACTATAAGCTTTATCCAGTTTGGGACTATTATGAATAGTGCTTCTATGAACACATCTTTTGATGCATATATGTATGCATTTATGTTTAGTATATAACTTAAGTTTATATGTTACATATATTAGTAGATGCTGCCCTAGAATTTTTCAAAATGGTTGTAATAATTCATACTTTCACCAGCTATGATTATTGCAATCATTTTACACCTTCACTAGTACTTGCTATTCCATGCAATTTTCATTTACATCATTTTCCCAATGTGCTTTGTACAAACCATAATACTAGAATTTTCTTAAGCTATATATTGCAAAGACTATCAATCTGCAGTGAAGCAACTGGCTGGAATAGATGATCATGATACTTGTCCCCATACCTCTTTTCTCCATCCCATGCCTGAGCTCCTTAGGCAATGAGAAAAAGAGAAGATAATGAAGATGGCCTTAATTCAAATTCTGGGGTCCACTTTGGCAAAACAAGACTATGATTTCTAGAAGATACCATACATATCAGAGCTTTGTGGTTCTCATTTATGCATCTGCTGACGGGTTGTTGGGAACCTGGGTTCTCTTTTCAAAGAGCTTGTGTTTATTAAAAATCTTTTGAATAATGCCTTTGCCGGTTGTGCTTGGCAGAATGGGCTGAAACAGGGAGGACATGAGGCAGGCCAGTTCAAAAAGTGTTGCACTATTATAAGATCATATGCTGAAATAGAAGAATATGTTGGAGAAACAACTCAACAATTTTAGGTGTTTAAATCTTGCGTCTTCCTCAAAATGAGTCTTTATCCTCAAAATTACTTGACTCTTAACTTGAATTAATTTACTTCCAGAAATTTACCCTGAATACAAAATGCTACATGTGTCAGCTTAAAGAGATCTGAGGAGTGTTTTGGGCCATTTAACTCTCTGAGACTGAAACTAAATGTCATTTTATAATTTTTCCCTATCTGAGTGTTTCTAAATTTCAGCCATAAGAGGTAAATAGAAACAAATCTATTTCCCTAACTACTTTGGCCAACTGAATAAAGCATGATATGCCTAGAGAACATGTCGAGTCTTCAGAGTCAGTCAAACAGATATAATTTTGAACTTAACAGCTAAGTTACTTCTCAGAGCCTTAATTACTTTATTTGGCAATTTGGAATAGCCTAGGTTGGTTGACATGGGAACTGTGATGACTAAATTAAATTACTCATGTAAAATCCTTGGCACACATTGAGAATGCTATAAATGGTAGATAACATTGCTAAAGTTTAATATAAGTTAGGTTTTAAATTTTGAATTCTTATGGATATCAAAATTGCATTGTGTTTTCCCATATATTTTATACTTATGGCATTCAGATTCAAATATATTTTATATGACATAATTTTGAATAATTTTCCTAGGTAAAATAAATTTTGCTGCTAACAGTTTTCTCATTATGTTTGGATTATAAAAACGTGCATATATTCTAGAGCATGTAGTTATCATTTATGCAGCTTATGCTCTGTTTCCCAAGATTATGGAAATTATAATTTGACTGTATAATTACTTTGACCTGAAAGACCAGTATCTCAAATATCAAATATTCCTTTTATAGTTAAGCTACTTCTGTGGGTGTGATTTGGTGAGAGTAATTGACCTCTACATAGTTCCTTAGTTATAACCAATGCCACAGATTCAATACTGTCTGGTTATGTATGTTTACTGCCTATGAGTTCTAATGTTTCAACTAAGTACAACTATTTTAATCAATACATAACATAGCAAGACTAGAACTGGCAGATGGGTGAGCAAATCTTGATCATTGAAATAAAAGAACTAAAAGGAAGACTATTCATTTTTATATAAGTATTAGGGAACTTTTTTGTCTTAATCTGTTTTGTGCTACTGTACCAGAATACCAAGACTGGGTAACTTATCATGAATGGAAATGTAATAGCTTACAGACCTGAAGGCTGGAAAGTCCAACATAAAGGTGGTGACGTCTGACAAGGGCCTTCTTGTCTCATTACATGGGTGAAGGACACAGAGGAAAAAGGGAACCAAACTCATTCTTTCATAATGGCATTAATTCCACCCATAATACTGGGTGGCCTAATCACATCTTAACGGTCTCATATCTTAATACTTTGACAATGGCAATTAATTTTCAACATGAATTTTGGAGGGGGCAAACATTCAAACTCTAGAAATTTTCTACTAAGATGACGTGGTACTATCATTAGTGGCAGGCAGTATAGATTCAGGAAACTTGTGTAAGCTGCTTTTAATAGAAAACAACATTAAAATAGATCTTCAAAAGCCATTTTGGTAAATCTTAGTAATTAATCTATTAATTTTGTGTTTGAGATGACAACAATAATTGGCTCACAGGCTCATGGCAATTAATATTGGTCAATTTTTAATTCAAGTCTATGTATATAAGCCTATCATTTATTGGGAAAAACAGAAAGAATGTTGTTTCAATCCTCAAGAACCTAATATAAATAGTCAATGTAGTTCTATTTATGAGTCATCAACACTTGTACTGTCTTGGCCACCTTTGCAATGAATTTGAATATTGAATTATCTTTTAAAAATTAATTACATGTGTATATGATATACTGGGGCTCAAATATTCATCATTCTGCTCTCAGGGTTTAAGAACACATGTATATAATTGACCAATTGCAAAGTAGTATGCCAAATTCTATTGTACTGGGTATGAATTGTGCTCCATGATTCTCATAGGCTAATTGTAGGAATAATTAAGGAATAAGCCAGTATCAGCAGTGTCAAAAGTATGTCCTCCATTTGGTTTAGAACTTTAAAACCTATGCGAGAAGCTAAAATCAAATAGATACATAATGGGATTACAACACTAAAAATAATACCTTACACATGATTAACACTAAATGAATTATTTTTCAGTTCACGTGAATTATGGCTTTTTGATGTACTTTTTACAAAGGACAATTGTGTGCCAGAGCTTATTTTAATTACTTCAGTTAATCCATTTAACATTTATTTATTGATATTGACACACACACACACACATATACACTCCTTACATTATAGTAGATGAATGGAGAGAAAGGAATTAAAATTTCCTAAGGAAGTAATTGAAAAAAATAAGTACAACTGATAGG
Organism: Rhinopithecus bieti; assembly: GCF_001698545.2. NCBI lineage: Eukaryota > Metazoa > Chordata > Mammalia > Primates > Cercopithecidae > Rhinopithecus > Rhinopithecus bieti. Next base: position 664,956 of record NW_016820949.1, on the reverse strand, counting down.
TTAAGAAAAGTGAAATTTTATGATATGCCTTACTATAACCATAAAAAGCAGAAAAAAGTGTAAGAAAATAATAGAAGCCAAAGACAAAGGCAACACATAGAAAACAGTAATGAATATGATAAATGCAAATCCAACAACATGATTAATTACTGTGATCTAGATATACCAAATAAATGACAGAGATTGTGAGTGAATAAAAAAAGACCCAACTATGTATTGTGTATAAGATACCTACTTTATATATAAAGAAACAAGTTGATTTAAAGTAAACAGATGAAGAAAGATACCCCATGCTAATGCTAACCAAAACAAAGTAGGAGTAACCATATTAATTTCAGACACAGCAGATTTCAGAGCAAGGAAGTTTATATAATAATAATGGGGTCAATTCTCTAAGAAGGAGGCATTATACAATAGTAATGAGGTCAATTCTCTAAGAAGACATAGAAATCTTTAGGGTGTACATGCTCAACAACAGAGTATCAATATTTGTGTGGCAAAAACTACAATGAGAAATAGATAAATCCACTGTTATAATAGGAGAACTTTTTTAAAAACCAGAAATGGACATATCCAGCTGGCAGAGAATCAGTGAAGATTTAGCTGAACCCAACAATATCATCAATCAACTGGATATAACAGACATCTATATATTTTTTAAAATCCAACAACAACAGAATATACATTTCAAAATATTATTAGCTGAGTAAAATAAAACACCACTGATCAAAATTTGTGAGATGCACCAAATCAGTGCTTAGAGAAAAATGTATAGCGTTGACAACATATATTAGAAAAGAAGAAATATCCAAAATAAATCACCACAACTTTATCTTTGAAAACTGGGAAAAAAGAAAATTAAATCCAAAGCAAGCAGAAGAAACAAAATAATAAAAATTAGAGCAGAAATCAATAAGATAAAAACATAAAATCAAGAAAACCAAAAGCTACATATTTGAAAAGATGAATAAAATCAGTAAGCCTCTAGCTAGGGTAAGAGAAATAGCTGTAAGTAAGTAGCTGTAAGACTCATATCAGAAATGAAAGAGGAGACATCACTATATAACTCATATATAGTAACAAGATTATAAAGGAATACCATGAACAACTTGATTCCCACAAATTTGGTAAGTTATAGGAAATGAAAAATTTCCTTGAAAGACATAATCTGCCAAAACTCACACAAGAAAAAAACATACAGTTTTAAGTGGCCTATATCTATTAAAGAACTTGAATCCATAATTAAATGTCTAAAGCAGAAAGCACAGGCACAGATGCATTCACTGATGATTTCTACCAAACTTCCAATGAAGAAATTACAACAATTCTCTATATGCTACTTCACAAGGTAGAAGTAATATTTTCTAAATCATTCTTTGAGGCTAATGCCCTGGTACCAAAACCAGGCAAAAACATCACAAGACAAGAAAACAACAGACTAATATCTGAAATAAAAATAAATGCAAAATCCTCAAAAAATATTATCAATCAAATCCAACAATATATAAAATATCATACACAATAACCAAGTGGAATTTATCTTAGATATCAAGGCAGATACAATACTTGGAAATCAATTGATGTAAAGAAGAAAAGTCACATGATCATTTCAAAAACATTTGACATAATCTAACACCTATTTATGATAAATAGAAGTCTCATTAAATTAAGAATAGAAGAAAACTTCTTCAACTTAATCAAGAATATCTACCAAATTCCTACAGTAAACATTAAGCTAAATGTACAGAAACTAAAAGCTTTCATGCTAATATTTACCACAAAGCATTGATGTCCCCACTCACCACTAGTTGTCAACATTATGGTGGAAGTACTAGCTAATTCAATAAGATAAGAAAAGGAAACAAAAGGTATATATAAGAAGAAAGAAGAAATAAAACTGTCTTTGTTCACAGATGTCATGATTGTCTATGTAGAAAATGTGAAAGAATAGACCAAATACGTCCTCATATCACTAATAAGCAATTACAGCAAGAATACAGGATATAAGGATATATACAAAATCAGTCATTCCCATATATCAGCAATAAACAAAATTAGAATTAAAATTTTAAAACATATATTATTTTCATTAGCACCAAAAGCCTCACTTATAAATTTAACAAAATGTGCAAAATGTATATGTGTAAAACTACAAAACTCTGATGAAAGAAATCCAAAAGAACTAAATGTAAAGATATTCAGTGTTCATGGATAAAGACTCAATATTGTCAAGATATCAGTTCTACCCAACTTGATAAATAGATTCAATGCAATCTTAAGTTACTTTGCAGAAATAGACACAATTATTCTGAAGTTTACATATATAGCAAAAGTCCGAGACTACCCACCACAATATTGAAGAAGAACAAAATTAAGTCTGACACTACCTGACTGTAAAACTTACTTACTATAAAGCTACAGTAATTAAAATAGTGTGGTATTGGTAAAAGAATAGACAAGTGGTTCTCCCAAAATAGTGTTTCAGCTCAGAGAACAGACAGACCACCTCTTCAAGTGGGTCTCTGACCCCCGTGCAGCCTAACTTGGAGACACCTCTCAGTAGGGGCCAATTGATACCTCATACAGGTGGGTGCCCCTCTGGCATGAAGCTTCCAGAGGAAGGATCAGGCAGCAATAGTTACTGTTCTGCAATATTTGCTGTTCTGCATCCTCTGCTGGTGATACACAGGCAAACAGCGTCTAGAGTGGATCTCCAGGAAACTCCAGCAGACCTGCAGCTGAGGGACCTGACTGTTAGAAGGAAAACTAACAAACAGAAAGGAATAGCATCAACATCAACAAAAGGACATCCACACCAAAACCCCCTATGTAGGTCACCAACATCAAAGACCAAAGGTAGATAAAACCACGAAGATGGGGACAAACCAGAGCAGAAAAGCTGAAAATTATAAAAATCAGAATGCCTCTTCTCCTCCAAAGGATCACATCTCCTCACCAGTAACACAACAAAGCTGGATGGAGAATGACTTTGACGAGCTGACAGAAGTAGGCTTCAGAAGGTCAGTAATAACAAACTTCTCCGAGCTAAAGGAGGATGTTTGAACCCATCGCGAGGAAGCTAAAAACATTGAAAAAAAGATTAGACAAATGGCTGACTAGAATAAACAGTGTAGAGAAGACCTTAAATGGCCTGATGGAGCTGAAAACCATGGCACAAGAACTATGTGACACATGCACAAGCTTCAGTAGCTGATTTGATCAAGTGGAAGAAATGGTATCAGTGATTGAAGATCAAATCAATGAAATAAAGTGAGAAGAGAAGTTTAGAGAAAAAAGAGTAAAAATAAACGAACAAAGCCTCCAAGAAATATGGGACTGTGTGAAAAGACCAAATCTGCGCTTGATTGGTATACCTGAAAGTGACTGGGAGAATGGAACTAAGTTGGAAAACACTTTTCAGATTATTATTCAGGAGAACTCTCCCAACCTAGCAAGGCAGGACAACATTCAAATTCAGGAAATACAGAGAACACCACAAAAATACTCCTTGAGAAGATGAACCCCAAGACACATAATTGTCAGATTCACCAAGGTTGAAATGAAGGAAAAAATGTTAAGATCAGCCAGAGAGAAAGGTCGGGTTACCCACAAGTGGAAGCCCATCAGACTAACAGTGAATCTCTCAGTAGAAACTCTGCAAGCCAGAAGAGAGTGGGGGACAATATTCAGCATTCTTAAAGAAAAGAATTTTCAACCCAGAATTTCATATCCAGCCAAACTAAGCTTCATAAGTGAAGGAGAAATAAAATCCTTTACAGAGAAGCAAATTCTGAGAGATTTTGTCACCCCCATGCCTACCTTATAAGAGCTCCTGAAGGAAGCACTAAACATGGAAGGGAACAACTGATACCAGTCACTGCAAAAACATGCCAAATTGTAAAGATCATCGATGCCACGAAGGAATTGCGTCAACTAATGAGCAAAATAGCCAGCTAACATCATAATGAGAGGATCAAATTCACACATAACAGTATTAACCTTAAATGTAAGTGGGTTAAATGCTCCAATTAAAAGATACAGACTGTCAAAATGGATAAACAGTTAAGATCCATCAGTGTGCTATATTCAGGAGACCCATCTCACATGCAGGGACACACATAGGCTCAAAATAAAGGGATGGAGGAAGATCTACCAAGCAAATGGAAAGCAAAAAAAAAAAAAAGAAAAGAAAAAAAAAAAGAAAAAAAGAAAAGCAGGGGTTGCAATTCTGGTCTCTGATAAAACAGACTTTAAACCAATAAAGATCAAGAGACAAGGCCATTAAATAATGGTAAAGGGATCAATTCAAAAAGTTGAACTAACTATCCTAAATATATATGCACCCAATACAGGAGCGCCCAGAATCATAAAGCAAGTCTTTAGAGACCTACAAAGAGAGTTAGACTCCCACACAATAATAATGAGAGAATTTAATACGTCACTGTTAACATTAGACAGATCAATGAGACAGAAGATTAACAAGGACATCCGGGACTTGAACTCAGTTCCACACCAAGCCGACCAAATAGACATCTACAGAACTCTCCACTCCAAATCAACAGAATATACAATCTTCACAGCGCCACATCACGCTTATTCCAAAACTGACCACATAGTTGGAAGTAAAGCACTCCTCAGCAAATGTAAAAGATCAGAAATCACAACAAACTGTCTCTCAGACCACAGTGCAGTCAAAATAGAACTCAGGATTAAGAAACTCACTCAAAATCGCACAACTACATGGAAACTGAACAACCTGCTCCTGAATGACTACTGGGTAAGTAATGAATTGAAGGCAGAAATAAAGATGTTCTTCTTTGAAACCAGTGAGAACAAAGACACAGGGTATCAGAATCTCTGGGAAATATTTAAAGCAGCATGTAGAGGAAAATGTATAGCATGAAATGCCCACAAAATAAAGCAGGAAAGATCTAAAATCGACACCCTAACATCACAACTAAAAGAAATAGAGAATCAAGAGCAAACAAATTCAAAAGCTAGCAGAAGGCAAGAAATAACTAAGAGCAGAACTGAAGGAGATAGAGACACAAAAAACTCTTAAAAGATCAACAAAATAGACAGCTAACAAGACTAATAAAGAAGAAAAGAGAGAAGAATCAAATAGACACAAAAAATATGATAAAGGGGATATCACCACCGATCTCACAGAAATACAAACTACCATCAGAGAATATTATAAACACCTCTACACAAATAAACTAGAAAATCTAGAAGAAATGGATAAATTCCTGGATACATACACTCTCCCAAGACTAAACCAGGGACAATTTGAATCTCTGAATAGACCAATAACAGGCTCTGAAATTGAGGCCATAATTCATAGCCTACCAACCAAAAAAAGTCCAGGACCAGATGGATTCACAGCCAAATTCTACCAGAAGTACCGACAGGAGCTAGTACCATTCCTTCTGAAACTACTCCAATCAATATGAGCAGAGGGAATCCTCCCTAACTCATTTTATGAAGCCAGCATCATCCTGATACCAAAGTCTGGCAGAGACACAACAATAAAAGAGAATTTTAGACCAATACCCCTGATGAACATCGATGTGAAAATCTTCAATACAATATGGCAAACCAAATTCAACAGCACATCAAAAAGCTTATCCACCACGATCAAGTCAGCTTCATCCCTGGGATGCAAGGCTGGTTCAACATACACAAATCAATAAACATAATCTAACACATAAACAGAACCAACGACAAAAACTACGTGATTATCTCAATAGATACAGAAAAGACCTTCAACAAAATTCAACAACGCTTCATGCTAAAAGCTCTCAACAAACTAGGTATTGATGGAACGTATCTCAAAATAATAAGAGCTGTTTATGATAAATCCACCACCAATATCGTACTGAACAGGCAAAAACTGGAAGCATTCCCTTTGAAAACTGGCACAAGACAGGGATGCCCTCTCTCATCACTCCTATTCAACATACTGTTGGAAGTTCTGGCCAGGGCAATCAGGCAGGGGAAAGAAATAAATGGTATTAAATTAGGAAAAGAGGAAGTCAAATTGTTCCTGTTTGCAGATGACTAGACTGTGTATTTAGAAAACCCCATGATCTCAGCCCAAAATCTCCTTAAGCTGATAAGCAACTTCAGCAAAGTCTCAGGATACAAAATCAGTGTGCAAAAATCACAAGCATTCCTATACACCAACAACAGACAAACAGAGAACTAAATCATGGGTAACTCCCATTCACAATTGCTACAAAGGCAATAAAACACCTAGGAATCCAACTTACAAGGGATGTGAAGGACCTTTTCAAGGAAAACTGCAAACCACTGCTCAATTAAATAAAAAAGGAGACAAACAAATGGAAGAACATTCCATGCTCATAGATAGGAACAAGCAATATCATGAAAATGGCCATATTGCCCAAGGTAATTTTTAGATTCAATGCCATTCCCATCAAGCTACCAATAACTTTCTTCACAGAATTGGAAAAAAATACTTTAAAGTTCATATGGAACCAATAAAGAGCCCTCATTGCCAAGACAATCCTAAGTCAAAAGAACAAAGCTGGAGGCATCACGCTACCTGACTTCAAACTATACTACAAGGCTACAGTAACCAAAACAGCATGGTACTGGTACCAAAACAGAGATATAGACCAATGGAACAGAACAGAGTCCTCAGAAATAATACCACACATCTACAGCCATCTGATCTTTGACAAACCTGAGAGAAACAAGAAATGGGGAAAGGATTCCCTATTTAATAAATGGTGCTGGGAAAATTGGCTAGCCATAAGTAGAAAGCTGAAACTGGATCCTTTCCTTACTCCTTATACGAAGATTAATTCAAGATGGATTAGAGACTTAAATGTTAGACCTAATACCATAAAAACCCTAGAAGAAAATCTAGGTAGTACCATTCAGGACATAGGCATGGGCAAGGACTTCATGTCTAAAACACCAAAAGCAACGGCAGCAAAAGCCAAAATTGACAAATGGGATCTAATTAAACTAAAGAGCTTCTGCACAGCAAAAGAAACTACCATCAGAGTGAACAGGCAACCTACAGAATGGGAGAAAATTTTTGCAATCTACTCATCTGACAAAGGGCTAATATCCAGAATCTACAAAGAACTCAAACAAATATACAAGAAAAAAACAAACAACCCCATCAAAAAGTGGGCAAAGGATATGAACAGACATTTCTCAAAAGAAGACATTCATACAGCCAACAGACACATGAAAAAATGCTCATCATCACTCGCCATCAGAGAAATGCAAATCAAAACCACAATGAGATACCATCTCACACCAGTTAGAATGGCAATCATTAAAAAGTCAGGAAACAACAGGTGCTGGAGAGGATGTGGAGAAATAGGAACACTTTTACACTGTTGGTGGGAGTGTAAACTAGTTCAGCCATTGTGGAAGACAGTGTGGCAATTCCTCAAGGATCTAGACCTAGAAATATCATTTGATCCAGTGATCCAATTACTGGGTATATACCCAAAGGATTATAAATCATGCTGCTATAAAGACACATGCACACGTACATTTATTGTGGCACTATTCACAGTAACAAAGACTTGGAACCAATCCAAATGTCCATCAGTAATAGACTGGATTAAGAAAATGTGGCACATATACACCATAGAATACTATGCAGTGATAAGAAAGGATGAGTTCATGTCCTTTGGTGGGTAGGGACATGGATGTAGCTGGAAACTATCATTCTGAGCAAACTATCGCAAGGACAGAAAACCAAACCCTACATGTTCTCACTCATAGGTGGGAATTGAACAATGAGAACACATGGACACAGGAAGGGGAACATCACACACCGGGGCCTGTCGTTGGGAGGAGGGTGGGGGAGGGATAACACTAGGAGAAATACCTAATGTAAATGATGAGTTAATGGGTGCAGCAAAACAACATGGCACATGTATACCTATGTAACAAACCTGCATGTTTTGCACATGTTCCCTAGAACTTAAAGTATAATAATAATAAAAAAACATATTTTAACTACTGGTGTGACAAATAACTACAGTCAGTCACATTCCTAATAAAGCCAAATAACTACTATATATACATTCTAACAAAATTTATATCTGCTCAAAAAGTCTATCACATTTTGCTTTTGATCTAATTTTATATTTTATAAAAAAGTTACTAACATAATGTACGCTGTGGTTTGTTATTGCATGAAAATCGTATTTAAAGTGGACAGTTTTTGCCCAGTTATACTACTTTACAGACAATAGTAACAGAAAAACTAATCCAAACTGAATTATTTGTGAATAAAGCTGAGTCTTACTTCAGAGATGTACAATGACATAAAGCTCAATTTACCTAAGATTTCCTCATTATTCCCTTCCTCTGTGTGTTGGTTTCACTAAAATTAGTTTTGTAATTAGCAAAAATGGTTCTAGATATTTTTCAAATACCATCCTTACCATATTGGCTTAATTTGTGTCACAAATCTTGACTTTTGCTCTATTTGACTGGCTTGAGGCACAGGCCTATTTCTAAATTAATTGCTCTCTCTAGGTTATTTCATATGCTGATTACCCTAGAATAGGTAAGATACCTCAGTTTTATATGAATAATGTCATTTCCTCCAACACCTCACGTATTCACAAACGAAAATCAGAGATTTTCAAGAAAGAAAAGGAGAGCATTCATATAGGGGAACAGATAACAAAACTATATACTATATACTTTTTTTCATTTTACTGAAACCAGAGGAATTATAATGTTGTGGTGAGAAACGGATTAATGGGCTGGGCTTCTCTGTCACTGAATTCTTTTTATGTGACTTTTCACATTGTTATACTTAGAGTTTTAAAATGACAGAAGGATTTGATCTACGTATTGAATTTGAGAAAATTTCTCAGGGTTTTACAACTGTGAAGAGTTCCCATAATGTTCCTAATTTGTACATGGACGCAATGACTTAAATGGTTGTGCTTAGGACTGGTTCTTACAACATCATCTACCTCAACTACACACAGCAAGCTGTTTAGACATAAGTGCTTTCACATCTCCCGTACAATGATTCCCCCAGACATTTATTTACATTGTAAAATATTTGACCTTTTTTTTTTTTTTTACCATTAATCAGTTCAAAATCATTGCAAAATGTCACAAAATATTATTCTTTTGTTTCTCAGAATCTAAACTTTGTAGAACAACTAATAAATATCTGAATTATGAGTTTCAGGTTTTTCAAAAAAATTAGTATTTATGTTGCAAGTTAGTTAAAGAACTTTTTAGGAGGACAGGAAGTTAAATATTGGAATATCAACCTTTTTCAAACACTAGAAGCAGGCACTGTGGGAGATTGCCCTAGACAGCTACCATTACAGAGGGAGAGTACCTAGCCAGGGCCTGGTAAAGCAAGGACAGTCTGTGCATACAGCTTAGTAGTAGCTTGTTTCTTATGTTGGAATACAACCATTTCACCTGGGATTCAAAAATTTATAACTGACCTATTGACTAATAAGTATGTGAGTTCTTGCTGCCACACTCTAAATAGGTCGCCTTCACTCTCTATTACTCCCGCTGTTATCTTTCACTTGATTTATTTTCCAGACTTTTATAGGATGCTGAATCATATCAAATTTTTTTCTGTCTCTATTCAGAAGATCATGTATAATTCCTCTTGAAGAACAAATGACACCAACATGATTGTGATGATATTTTTATTACTCCCAATCAAATACATATTTATGTTGACTACATAAATCAACTAAACACTCTTTGGTTCTTCCGTTTATGAACATTTTATATTCCATAAAATGGAAAAGCACTTTTAACACAGTAATTGGTCAGCTATATTTGCATAATAATTTTGAAAGATTTTAAAACCAGTTTAAAAAATTAAGTTGATTAGGTAAGTTTATACTTTGTGGCAAATTGGCTTTTATTAAATTGGCTTTCTGCAAATTTATCTACAAAAACGTCTATTTCTCACATGAAACTATCTTTTAATTCAGTTACATGTGTACCATGACTTGCTTTTGTGAAGACAACTTTATATGCAAGGACTGAAAGATCTTCCATTAAGAATCTTGTGTGTGAGTGTGTGTGTGTGTGAGAGAGAGAGAGAGAGAGAGAGAGAGAGAGAGACAAGGCCTCACTCTGTTGCCCAGGCTGGAGTGGAGTGGTGCAATCGAGACTCACTGTAGCCTTGACCCCCCAGACTCAAGCTTTCCACCCACCTCAGCCTCTGGAGTAGCTGGGACCACAGGCATGCACCACCATGCCTGGATTTTTTAAATTATTTTTATTTTTTGTAGAGATGAGGTCTCCCCATGTTGTGATTCTCCTTTCTCGGCCTCCCAATGTGCTGGGATTACAGGCATGAACAACTTCACCAGGCCAAGAGTCATTAAACTTGTGTACATGTTGTGATATCAGTGAAAAACTGCAGGTACTGCTAAACTTATTAAACTTTGTTGACTACTTTGTTAAGTGAAGGTAATGCTCAGTTTTATTAGAAATTAGTGAAATAAGTGTACAGTTTTTGCCCATACAGTTTCATGAACCCTCTGAAATCTATTCACAGGTACAAGGTTACAATGTCCTGGGAGTCTTACTCTAGAATGCTGGTCCACCCTGATTTGTATATCTTGGTCTCCATAACTTTTGTGTGGTGAGGAAGAACCTGTGTTGGACCTTTATGTTTCATTGCCTTGAGTGGAATGCCATTTCTCAAATATTGGATGATTTCTGAGGAGAACAGAGTCTTACACTGTACAACAGTAGAGTTCTTGAAAACAAAAGGCCCCATCTGCTGGAAACATGCCAAGTAAAAAATCATGAATTAGAAGTGGGGTTCAAGGCAAAAAAAAAAAAAAAAAAAAAATTTAAATAAAAAGGGGGGTTAAAGGAAAAAAAAAAAAAAAAAAAAAAAAAAATCTGAAAACCAACCTTGAAGGATAAATTTGATTTCCTGAGCAGTCTTGGTCATTATTATCCAAGTATTTGTGAAAGGAAGCCTGAGAGCAGACATAGCAACTTGGCAGCCTGGTCAGGTTGGGGCTCAGCCCTTGTATTTAAACACTAAAATCAAATTGTCTTTCTCCTTACTAATAATTGGTAAGATGGAGCTTGTCAGTTATGTGATTGACTTCACTCACTTTTTATTGCTTTTTTTTAATTTCAATCTTTATTAAAGCTGTACACATACATATTTAAAAATATTAAATAACTCTAAAACTAACTATTCTTTACTTTGCTTCTCCAAGTTTAGATATATTTATATGTGGTTTATCTAGGGCAAATACCCAGAAAGAGATTTTCTTGCTTATATCAGGATATTTTAGTAATAGATACCTCCAAAGCCAAATTGTAATCTTCAAAAATGTCAAGATCAAGGAAGACAAGAAAAGAAGATTGAAGAATTCTTCCAGATTGTAAATGCAGTGTAACTCTCCATTGGATACTGGACTACAACTTTTTTTTTTTTCTTTATGCTCTAAAGGACATTATTAGCATTATTAGTACAAGTGGTAAAGTAGAAATAGGCACTCAGGTGTTTAGGAGTAATTCAGCAACTTACTCACATATGATTCAGAATAACAATAGTAATAATGATAAGTATATAAAATAGAGACATGACAAAGCAATATAAAAAAGGTTACAATTGAGATAGTATAAATGAAGGATAATCAACATGAAGGTCTTTTACTATTTTGCAATTTTCCCCATAATTATAAACTTATTTGAAATTTTGAAAAGTCACTGTTAAAATCAAAGGAAAAAATAAGGAACTAAAAGTAATTTATATTATTGTTTCTTATGGTTTCCATGTATTATTTATTTATAAGTTAATACTATAGGTTACTCAGGATCGTATTTTACCACATTTTGTTTTATGTGTAACCTTGTTATTTGATCTACATCTAACCCCAAAATTGTCTGGTAATATATTTTTTCTTTATACCAAGAAATAATTTCAAAATTATTGAAAAGTTACAATAATAATGCAAAGAACATTTTACTAAACTGTAGAAAAGTAAGATGCAGGCATAATGCATGATCACCCATAGATACTTGAGTACATTTCCTGTAAATGATCATTTTTCTATGTTATCACAATATTACCTGAAAAAATTGCAAAATTAACACTGAATAAAATGCTGTCATTTAGTCCACAGACTCTTGTCTAATATTTAATATAGTCTTAACATGGATAATATTGTTTTAGCATTAAACATTTCAATATCTTATAGCTTGCACACTCTTCTTCTAAATCTGTGAGAGATCTTGATGTAGTTTCCTATTTAAAAAGAGTGTTCTTTTAAACATTACATCTTCTAATGTGTACCTTGGATGATAAGCCTTCCTCCTTACTATACCATTCTTGGGTAGATAAAATGTTTATATGTCCTTAATGCCTAATCTGTTTCTGGAGATTGAAGTAAATTGTTGACTCTCCACTAAGGGCTTAGGAAAGAGAATCTGAGCACTTATATGATTAATTTGTTCCATTTTCCTACTTAAAACTTCATAATTTATACATTATAATCCAGGAAAGAATTTAACATATCTGAAACCTAAAATAAAAGTGATAGCAAAATGCTATTTTAGAAAACAACATCTCAGTTTGTTTCTAAATTAGTAATGTTCAAACTCTTAAGAATGAGTAATAATATAGCACCAAGATTTGTCACATATTTCCTAATATTTTTAAAGTGTCTCTATTTTTTCTTTCATTTTTTGGCATATATTGCACTTGTTTCCCTTTTTATAGCAGTCATCTTAGGATTTAAAATGGGTCACTCAAAGTTATATGAAATGCAAAATACGTTTCTGCATTTGTGATTTTGTTTGCAGAATATAACCACAAGAATTAATTCCCCATCAATACTATTTGATTTACACAAAAATACTAAGTAATTATACATTTTCATTTGAGAATTGCCTTAAAATTAACATGTGGTTTTCAGGATAAAATTAAAGTAAGAAAATATTTAAATGAGGTTATATGCCAAAGAAATGTTTATACTATTGAAACAGAATTAAGGGAGAGGAAATTTAGTTCAAAACCTCTGGTATGTTTGGTAAGATAATAAAGAGAGGATATAATATCAGTCCTAAAAATGATGGAATATTTGTAACAAAATGAAAATGGCTGGCAGAACACTCAACATATTTTCGATTCTGTTTGTTGACAGAAAACGGTATTTTAAAAGTTTATTTTTTTCTCACGCCTGTAATCCCAACACTTTGGGAGGCTGAGGCGGGCGGATCACGAGGTCAGGAGATGGAGACCATCTTGGCTAACACGGTG
>NW_016820949.1:640802-651439 GCF_001698545.2 Rhinopithecus bieti | reverse complement strand
AAAAAAAAAAAAAAAAAAAAAAAAAAAAAAAAAAGTTTATTTTTTCTGGTATTCATAGCCAACTTTTGATACAAGAATCCTTTTGCCATTGCATATATTTATCAAAGACTTTCAACATCTTTTCTTCTATATGCCATATTTTATATATACCAATCAGGCAATCTAACTGGGTATTTCCATATTTCCAATGAAATATATCACAGGGGATCCAATGTGACTTCTCCAAAAGAACATCACTGAGAGGCCTAGAGGAAGTATTTGTATTGCGTCTAAAATATCATTTACCCCGGTAAAATTTCTCCAGCAAATCTCTAGATGCTATCTCCAGCAATAGACTTAGTTCTTAATAATATTGGGTAATTAGAGAAAACTATTTTAACTGGGAGATGTACTTAGATTTCTTTTAACAAAACAATCAACAAATATTTTTTTGAGATACATCGGCATGACAGGATATCTACTGGTATTTTTAGATAGTGTTTATAAGAAAGAGTCAATGTTGATCTAAGAGGAACTTATATCAGAAGAGTTCAGTAATTCTTATATATGTAGCGTAATTTGGGGTTATGATGCTTTGCTTATTGCAATTTAACTTACATGTGAGATTTTATTTGAAGGTCTTCATATGCACTCTGTGAAAGGTATAAGGATAAATACAAAAATAGGACCAACTTGCTTTAAATCTAGATTTTAAAATGTTGCTTAATTCATTTGTTATCCCTTACAGGCATTGTAAGAAAATTACCTAGTCTAAATTGTGGCTCCTTGTACTAGTTTGAGTGATGACTCCAGCCCAATATATTCATATTTTAATTCCTGAAACCTATGAATGTTAACTTATTTGGAAAAAAAGATCTTTGAAGATGTAAGCAAGTTACAGATTCTGAGATGAGGAGATCATTCTGGATTATTTAGGTGGGGAATAAAACCAGTGACAAGTAGTCCTTTTGAGACAAAAGCAGAAGGATGTTTGAGACCAATACAGAGGAGAAAGCAATATGAAGACAGAGGCTGAGATTGGAGCAGTGTGGGCACAAACCTCTTGCAGCCACCAGAAGCTGGAAGAACAAGGAAATTAATTATCTCCTAGAGCCCCTAGAGGGAATGTAGCCAGTACCTTGATTTTGGACTCGTGGTCTGCAGAATTGTGAGAAAATAAATTTCTGTTGTTTATGCCACCAAGTTTGTGGTAATTCGTTATGACAGCAATAGGAAACTAATACACTCTTTCACTTAGCAGCCAGGAAATCTTGGGTAAGGTATTTGTACTGTCTCTTTCCTGTTCCCTTCATCTGTAAAATGTGGATAATAATAAAAACACCATCTCATGGTTATTAGGGGGATTTAGTTCTTTAATATAATTTTAAAACTGTGTGCATTCAATACATGTGAACTCCTTTCATCAGTGTGTCTAAGTCAGTTCAGGATTCAATAACAACACACATTTATTTCTCTTAGTTCTGGAGTCTAGCATAGCGCCAGCTAGACTCCAGCTAAACTGACTATGCTGGCACCTTGATCTAGCACAGCTGGCGCTATGATCAAGGTGCCAGCATAGTCAGTTTATGGTGAAAGCTCTCTTCCTGATTTATAGACTGCCGCCATCTCACTGTGTCCATACATGGCTGAGGGAGAGAAAGCACAAGCTCTGGTGTCTCTTCTTACAAAAATACTAATCCTGTAAGAGTCTCTTCCTCATGACCTCATCGAATCTAATTACTTCTCTAAAGGCTCTGTCTCCAAATGTAGTCACACTGGGGATTAGGGCTTCAACATATGAATGTTTTGGAGGTATAAACATTCATTTCATATCACAGTGGTTTTCAAACTTTCATTAGTATAAATGACATTATACAAGAAAGCCCTGTATAAGAAGTAACTTTAATTGGTCCTTACCTTATAGAGGTAGGGGTGGGGACTAGAAGTTTAACCTGTTTAATTTTGTTCCTTGGTTCTCAAGCAGTCTCCTATATCACTTCCATGAATGTATAGGACATAGCAGAGAAGTGAAATTTGAATACCACTGTTTATGGTTAAAAAAACATGTATCTTGCTAACTGTAATAGTTAATTAGAATACAAAGAATCATTAATGCACTCAGTAAATATTTATGAGTTCTTAACATTTATTATTTCACTGGGAATATAAAGTCAAATGAACAAATGACAAATTATGTAAACATTCCAGTAATAAATCAGGCTATTCCCTATGGTAGTGTACAAGGTCTCATTGTCTATCTCAGAGGTTCTAAGTGGCGATAGATTGCTCCAGGAGAGCAAAGACAGGCTCTTGGAATGCCGAAACAGCTTCAGACCATGATGTTTTGGGGTCGACTATAAAGCAGGCTATGTAACCCACAGTCGACTCTAAATGACTGAGCGCTTGCCAGGAAGCAGAGTTGTTGCCAGGATGAGAGTTGAAGTGTGGTTTAGCCACACTAAGGAAATGCCACAGAAATGAAAAGTCTTGGAAACTATGAAATAAATGAAAGATTGTTATGGAAAGTTTGACTTCCCTTGAAGTGGTACATGGGCTAAATACTTCAGCGTTAGTATAACTGTCTTTGGACCTTCAAGTCTTCCATATGGTAGAAAATGCCAAAGAAAATCAAGCAACGCTCCTGAGCCCCTAATAGAAAGAGGCTTAAAAAACTGACTTGCTGTTGCAGTTAGACAAATGTCTGTTCAATGTTATGTTATGAAACATGTGTACTTAGACAAAATTTATGGAATAATCCTATCGAATGTTGGCAGGAGACATTTATTCATTTGTACATTTATATCCAAGCTCTTCAAACTCTCCCTCACTTTTGTAATGTATTGGTTAGACTACTAAACTTTTAAAATACTAATACAGTTACCAGGTAAAAGAAAAGACTAGAAAATAGAAAAAGTTATAAAAAGCAAATAATAGTGCAGTAAAGCTGCATTCAGAGCATAGCCAAACTGTATATTGTTTATCTGTTCCTTCAGAGTAAATAGCCGCATAGTGGCTTAAAACCACACCCATTTATTAGCTCATAGTTCTGTAGGTCAGAAATCTGGGCACAGTGTGACTGGGATCCTGTCCAAGGTCTCACAGGCTAAAATCAATGTGTCAAGCAACTGCATTTTCATCAGAAGGTTGAAATCCTCTTTCAGTTCTCTGTAGCTGTTAGACTCAGGTCCCCACTTCTTTCTGGTTTTCAGATAGAATCTCTTACATCTCCCAGAGACCATGAGACCCCTTCCATCTTCAAACTCAGCAACAGAAAATCTGTATCTAAAATTCCTCTCGTACTTCAAATCTCTCTAACTGGGAAAAGCTAGATCCCTTTAAGGGCTAACATGATTCAGTCAGTGTCAGGTAGGATATTCTCCTCTTGTTAAAGTCAATTAAAGTCTTGGAACTTAATTACATCTGAAAAATTCCTTTATAGCAGCACCCAGATCAGGGTGTAATTGACTGGGAAAAGGTATGTGTACTCTAGAGGCTGGAAATTTGGGGAGCACTGTCTTAGAGTTCTGACTATCACAAGCAGATATAATGATATTTAGGCATATGAAAATTTAGGCAGCTTTTCTAAAGAGGATGCAGAGTGTGAAATTCCAAGATCTTTCTCTCTCATAGAAATGTCTTAGCAGAATTCACTTGTCACAATTCTATAGAGTTGCCTCACGTTTTTAACTGAATTAGGTCTTGATGTATCTTGCCCAACTATCCTGACTATCTGATTGATATATCTTGTTAACACATGGCACCATAGATAAGAAAGACACAATGTTAGTTGAGAATGGGACTTCCCTGTAAGATCTGGCCTGACTTACAACATCACTGGTCTTGGTCGTGTCCACAGAATTGTTATAATCAGGGAGGTATGCTTAAGTACTGGTAGCAGAAAAACCATGCTGGGTAATGGATTTCATCTGAAGCCAGTAGCGTTTTTTTCTAGTTATTCATACTTTGTCCATAGTTCTTTGCAAGTCCTTATTTGACTAGAGATCATATGTGGACTACATGTTATTGAGTTAGAATTCCTAGAAGAAATTGTGAAAATGAGAAAAGTAGTGGACATTACTACAGTGATGCGACTTGACCCTGTGGATGTGACTAAAATACTTGTGTTAATTTGAGACAACAATGGCTTCATCCCAGGGTTAACATGGTCTGGCTGAAAGCAAACAAGTGAGCAGATGTTACTTAAGTTTCTGGTACGTATGTTAAGATGCAATATGTATAGTCAACCAGTTATTACAAAACCAAGGGATATTTTTCCAATTCATTTTAACTTTAGGTCCTCAGGGCTAGAACCAAAAGGTTGAACTTCTAGAACTTTAGTTTCATAAACACCCTATCTACTCCCCTTTTGAGGAGTAGAAGATGCTAGTGGGGATACTATTGGATAGAAGTGAGATGTATTATCTGTATAAGTGAGATTTATACTTACAAAAAAGTATCAATACCAGAGTGAGTCAATTTCAGAACTATCACAGATTGTTCCAAAGGATGGTATGTCTGTGATCAGCATTATAAGCACTGAAATAAGTTATTTTCAGTGATTATATTGCTTAAGCCTCAAAAATTGATAACATTTTAATCAACACTTGGGAAATTTAAACTGAGCCATGTGGTTTTCAGCAAGTTTTGTGAACTTTTTAAACCTTAATCTCCACGCTTGTTAAAGGGCTATAGGAGTACCTATTAAGTGCTTTTAATAGTGGATTATTTGATTAGCATTTTTCTTCATTATTCAGCTGGCCTAGAAGATTGAAGGTGCTGAATAAATAACTGTTGAATTCATGGATAAATACATACGTAAGAAAAACAAGGGGAAATAATTAATTGGTAACCATTTACTGAAGCAGTGCTCATTTAAGGGACAAATTTGTCATGAACAGATTGTGTTTTCACTCTTGAAAATTTCTTGTGTCATTTTCTTACAGTATCTGTGGCGTCATTAGCCTTTTCTTAGTACGGCCAGTGTTCTCTTACATTCCCTCAGTAAAAAATATTCAAAATGTATGTTCTGGCATCAGTAATTTACATCTCAGTCTCAGTCTGAACTGAAGACTTCACACACACACACACACACACACACACACACACACACACACAGAGTACTCTGTCAGTCTTTTCAACTGCTGTTATACCTTGTATGCACATAAGGAAATACTCTGTCATTCAGAATTAATTTAGAAATATATGAACAAGCAAAAATTATTTGAAAATCTTTTAAAATTATTTTGAATAATTATTGCTAACACTTGCTGAACTCTTACTCTAAGGCACTGTATTAAAGCCTTTAAAGTAAAACGTATTCAATTTTACAACCTGTTAGGAAATATTATAACTCCACAATTTTACAATTAAGGAAATTGAAGCATATACAAGTTAATTTTAAATAAATTGAATCAATATAACACAGTCTGTGAACCTGGAGACCTTGATTTTATTGACCATTATAATATACTGCCTTCCACATCAAGTAGCATTCAGTAAGAGCCAATGTGTATGGTGTTAAAAGGAAATCTTACTCCCATTGTTGTACTATGTAGTTTCCTTTGCCAGATGCTACTGTTGTTGTCAGTTGTTCATATCATTCCAGAGACATCTTATATCCAAACATATACATAAAACCAAAATGACTGTACATAGGACACTTAGTCTGATTAGGATACAATAGCATACATCCTTCATTTTTATGTAGAAAATATATCCTGGGCATCTGAATATGTTAGTTTGCTGTGTTAGGACCCATCACAGTATATAAAATGTGTACTGCACCATGAAACAAAGGAAATCTTTTGCTCTTCTGCTGCACAATTTATTGTCGAGAAATGTTAACGGTTTGAGATTTTGAAGTACCTTCATACTAAGAAGTTGGCTACCGTTTTATAGGTGCTGGTGAAAGACACAAAACTCTTGAATCAGAGACAAATAACTTTATTATTTGTGGCTTCATTTTTATGCCTATGTCTTTTGTCCCTAATTCCCAAGGGACCAATGTGGAACAGTCAGTATGGATGCAGCAGACACAGTAGGTTTGCATCACAGTTGGGAACCATCAAGCTGAAAGAGTCCTGACTATTCTGGTTATTCTACCTACAAATATTCTTGAAATAATAGTCTAGAGCATTTGTGTTTGCTTATAAGACAAACACAAATATTGCACAACCACAAAGATTCATCATCCAAAATTTGAAAATTATGGAACTTTGGTATATTTCTTAGGCTTTCTGACTCTCCTTTCTCAATCTGCAAAATAATAGTAAGGATTAAGGATTGACTCTACAATAGTCAATCAGTTTAGACTGCATTGTGGACTGCAAAATACTCTATATAAATGTTATAATTGCTATTCCTATCATCCTTAAAATCATGTAAAAAAGCACTTTTTCTATCATCAGCAAGAACATGATCAATTGGGTGGTCATTAACCTTGGCAATATGCTATATGTTTACTTAGAGCATAGTTCTATTAATAGCTAAGTCTGAGTAATGTATTGCAAATTGGAACACAAATTAGAGTATTTTAAAAATAAAATTCAATGAATTACAAGGCAAGTTTTTATTCACAAATACAAAAAGAAATCTAATTCCTGAAGGGAGAACAGAACATATTTTTTTCATAAGCGCCTGTGTATTATTAGTACCAGGTCACGTGGTTCATACAAGTTACAATGATATTTTGCAAAAGCTTAACACACATTTGGAGATACAAAGATGGCCTTCATGAATAAAAACCACCCTAGCTAATCTTATTTCTGAATAAAAGAGGTCTTACTAATAACTTTAAAGGTCTGATTTAATGTGAAATATACTGCTTTATTATTCCAATTAATTAAACCTCAAAAATAAGAGACTATTGAATATATTGTTCAACATATTTGGTGAATAAACATTTATACATATATGAATTTTTTTTTTTTTTTGAGATGGAGTCTCATTCTGTCACTCAAGCTGGAGTTCAGTGATGTGATCTCGGCTCACTGCAAGCTCTGCCTCCCGGATTCGCGCCATTCTCCTGCCTCAGCCTCCAGAGTAGCTGGCATTACAGGCGCCTGTCACCACGCCCGGCTAATTTTTTGTATTTTTAGTAGAGACGGGATTTCAAGGATGGTCTCGATCTCCTGACCTCGTGATCCACCCGCCTCAGCCTCCCAAAGTGCTGGGATTACAGGCGTGAGCCAGGTGCCCAGCCCTATACCTATATCATCTTTTAACAGAATTATAATTTTTGTGTGCCTACATTTATAAACTCAATTTTAAAGAAAATTATTAATACCATAAGCTTTTGTAAGAAATGTCATTAAGTTACATGTTTCTCTGGATTTATTTCCCTGTGTAAAAAAATTAAAATTAATTTTATTTCTTCATTTATCAAATGAATGAAGCTTTCATTCACTTTGCCTTATTAATATATAGAGAAGTTAAACTTATTTCTTTTTTCTGCTGACTACTTGATCTTTCAAAACAGATAGTAAAAGGCTTTATCTAATTATAATAAATTCTAGATTTCATAAAATTTCCAGAAGCTCTTTCAAAAATGAAAACTAATTTACAAAATCTTTAAGTTGTACCTCCACTCCCCCAGCCCCACAGGAAGTTCTGACAATATTTATATATATTAATTACCTGTGATGTACAAGAAATATGATTAAAATACATCATTGTTGAAAGAACTGTATAAAGAAAACACATTACTCTCTTCATTTAGTTTATGAGCTGATCAGACACCAGGTTAAGTTATGAGGAATGTGAAGCAAAAGCCAAGACGAGGTGTGTGTGTGTGTGTGTGTGTGTGTGTGTGTGTGTGTGTGTTTGTATGTGTATCATCCATGGATCCACATCAGAGAAAAAGGACTAGAGTAACTAAATAAAGTTAAAAAAAAAAAAAAAATGGAGGCAGGGTGCGGGGGCACAAGCCTGTAATCCCAGCACTTTGGGAGGCCGAATCAGAAGGATTGCTTGAGACCAGGAGTTTAAGACCAGCCTGTGTAACAAGATGAAACCCCATCTGGGCATTGACACATGGGCCACATGGGCCTGTGATCCCATCTACTCCGTAGGCTGAGGGACAAGCATTACTTGAGACTGGGAGGCAGAGGTTGCAGCCAGCCATGGTCACTCACTGTACTCCGGCCTGGGTGACAGAGTAAGACCCTATCTCAAAAACAAAACAAAAACAACAAAAAAAAAAGCAATACCATTTTTTTGTTTATTATTTTATTATATTTTATTTGAAAATATACAACATATAAAAACAATATATAATTATAAATACAGTTTAATTATTAGTAATACAATAACTACCTGTATAACAAACACAGACTAAAAAGTATTACTTTGCTGGTACCAAAGAAGGCCCTTGTTTCTCGCTGCCATAGAATTCAATCGCTTTTGAGGTGAGAATCTCTAATCTTGAATGTTTTGTTAATTATTTCCTTGCTTTTTTGTACTATTATTATCTATGTATATATTCTTAAACTATATTGTTTGCCTATATTTTTATTGTTTGCTTTGTATAAACAGTATCATTCTGTATATATCCTTTTGTCATTTATTTCACCCTATATTATACTTTTGGAGATTTATCCATATTTAGTATATTTAGTTGTAAGACATTATTTTCACCATTGAATGTTATTCCAATGTATGCAATACTTCATTTATATACTTGTATAGTACACAAGACTTATATAATATTTAAAATACTTATATGATACAATAATAATACAAATATTGTATTGATGATGGGTATTTGAGTTGATCCCTGTTTAGGGGACCATTGCCAGTCTTTTGTCATAATAAACATTGCTGCAGGCTTGTATATATGATTCCTGGATCACATATACAAGAATTCCTTTCATGTATATACCTAAGACTGGAGTTGTTGGTCCATAGAGTATGCCTGTTTTCAACTTTAATTGGTATTGCATGTTATCCAAAGAACTTGTAGCTAATTTTAACTACCACCAGTAGGGGATCCTATTCTCTTTGACAAAATTCAACAGATTATCTATTCATGATAAATACTTTTTTAAAAACTGAACTTCTAGCAAATTTGGAAATAGAAAGAAACTTCCTCAATTTGACAAACAGCATATATCTATTTAAAAAACAAAACTGCAGCTGACACCACAATTAATGGTAAAAAACAATATTTTTCCTCTGAAATCAAGTACAAGGCAAGAAGGTCTTCTACTTTTCAATAGAATACCAAAAGTCCCAATCAGTACAAGATGAGAAAAGAAAATAAAGACATACAAACTGAAAAAAGTAAAATACAAATGTCTCTTATTGCAGATGACATAATTGTCTCTGCAGAAAATCCAATGGAATCTGTAAAAATAAAATAAAAGCTTGTAGAAACAATGAGTTCAGCAATGGGGCAAAATACACGATTTTCTCTCTCTCTCTCACACACACACACACACACACACTCACACAAAATTGCATTCCTGTATACCAGCAACCAACACATGAAGAAACACAAATTAAACACATAGTACTATTTACATGTTTTCAAAAGGCATACGCAGTTATAAATGTAACAAAACACACAAACTGTATGCTGTAAATTACGAAACACTAATTAAAAAAATTGAAGAAGATCAAAATAAAAAGAAAGGCATGCTGAATTCATGGATTGAAAGGCTAACGACTATAAAATGTCAATCTCTCCAAAATTGCTCTGTAAGTTTAATAAATGTCCTTGCAAAATTTCTGTAAATTTCTTACACACGTAGACAAACTTATTCTAAAATTAACATGGAAAGCCAAAGAAGCTAGAACAGCCAAAACAAATTTTGGAAAGGAGAATAAATAGGAAGAATCACTCTACCTACTGTTAACTCTTATTGTATAGCTACAGTGATAAAGTCAGTGTGATGTTAATAGAGTAATAGGCACATAGGTCATTGGAACTAAAAGAATAAATCATATATTAAAATATAAAACATATAACTATGAAATTTTAGAAGTAATCATAAGTGGATACCTTTGAGACCCAGGGTCAGGCAACGAATTCTTAGACATGATAAAAAAGAAGTACAATCCATTTTTTAAAGAGAAATTAACAAGTTAGACTTCGTCAAAATTAAAAACTTATGCACTTTAAAAGACCTCTGTACAGAGGATGAATATCAAACCACAGACTGGCTGAGATATTTGAAAACCACATAATTAACAAAAAAAGGTCTTATATCTAGAATATATAGAGAATTCTCAAAACTCAAAAGTAGAAAAACAATCTATCCAATCAGAAAGCAGGCAAAAGACATGACCATGATAAGAACATGAAATAAACGCATGAAAATATTTCTAACATCTTTGGTCATTAGAGACATGCAAATGAAAAGCACAATGATACGTTACTATATATTTTAAGAGATAAAATAAAACATGGTGATAATATTAAAAGGAGGAGAGAATGCAGAGAAACTGGATGTCTTTTATATTGTTGGTGGTAATGTGAAATGGTACGACCACTCTTGCAGAGTACAGCAGTTTCTTACAAATCTAAACATGCATATCTCTTGTGCACTTATCCCAGAGAAATGAAAACTTGTGTTCACATCAAAAAAGTAAAATTTTTTTTAAAAAAGTGTACATGAATGTTCATATCAACTTTACTTTTTTTTTTTTTTTTTTTTTTT
>NW_016820949.1:634921-640453 GCF_001698545.2 Rhinopithecus bieti | reverse complement strand
TTTTTTTGAGACGGAGTCTGGCTCTGTCGCCCAGGCTGCAGTGCGGTGGCTGAATCTCGGCTCACTGCAAGCTCCGCTTCCCGGGTTTACGCCATTCTCCTGCCTCAGCCTTCCAAGTAGCTGGGACTACAGGCGCCCGCCACCTCGCCGGGCTAGTTTTTTGTATTTTTTAGTAGAGACGGGGTTTCACCGTGTTAGCCAGGATGGTCTCCATCTCCTGACCTCGTGATCCACCCGTCTCGGCCTCCCAAAGTGCTGGGATTACAGGCTTGAGCCACCGCGCCCGGCTCAACTTCACTTTTAATAGAAAAATTCTAACAACAGTCTACATATTCTTTCTTTGGTGAATATATGAATATTCATACATTCCCATATGTCCATACAATAGAATATTATTCATCAATTAAAAGGAACGTACTATAGGATATATCCAACAATCTGAATGGACCTCAAGAGCTTTATGCTTCGTGGAAAAAGTCAGTCTCAAAATGTTATATACTGTGTAGTCCTATTTATATAATGTTGTTGAAATCAGAAAAATATAAAGGCAGAGAACGTATTAATGGTTGCCAGGTGACAAGATATGTGTGTCGTGATGTGGTGGATACAGATACACAGAGATAACATGCCGGAGTTGTTTTGTGGTGATGGAACTCTTCTTTATTTTTATTTTGGTGGTGGATATATATCTTTATACATGGTACAAAATTGCACAGAATTGTATACACTCTCAAATAAATGCAGATTTAAAAATGATGAAAACACTATAGTTTAGTTAGCAATAACAAATCAATGTCCTGAGTTTGTCGTATCTTCATTTAGGATACCTCAGTGAAGAGTAGACAGAACTCTTTGTACTAGTTTTGCAACTTCCTTTGAGTCTATATTTCAAAATAAATGTTTTCAAATGACATTATAATAGCCTAGAATATTTATTAATGCATGCATTTTAATTGTGTTTGTGTTTGCATGTTTATGAACTTCAGGGGAAGTGACAAACAACATTTACTGAAGTCTGCTATCCCTTTTTACTCTATAGAGAGAGGTTGCTGGTAGTGAGTGTGTGTGTACATGTGCATGTGTGTTCCTGAATGTACATTAGTTTATATACACAAACAACCATTACTCCACATCTGGTCTTTACCAGAAATATATAAAGACTAGCAATCATTTACTTGTGTTAGAAAAGTAAGTTAACCGTATCAGTCTAAAACTTCCAACTCATAAAATTAAATATACTGACTTCCAAAAAGTAAAACTAATTCTTTTAAATACCTAAGTATGTTACATGGTATGACTCCATTAAGATATTCTATGCCACTTACAAAGCACTTTTCTCAATTGTCTTTTGGCCTTTACAATATATTTTAAAAGAAAAGAAGCTATTAAAGTCTTTAGCATATCTGAATAGGGATAGTGTTTGAGGAGAGATTACCTGTTCACACACTCCAGAGTGTACACATTGGCAGTATAACCTTTTTCTTTTTTTTTTTTTTCTGAGAGCAGAATTTTTAAAAAATGAGGTCAAGAGGTTTCTAAAGAGTCTAAAGAAATAAAAGGTGGTGCAGACGTTTCCACCGTAAGGAAGCTTTTCATGACAGAAGCTCAATGGGTTGCTTCCATCTTGCTTTGACAGGTTGGGCTGAACAGGTTTGTGGTTTAATAAAATGGTTCAGGTGTCAGGCCACTTAGGTTATTTCTCAGGATCAAAATCCAAAACAGGTTCTAAAAATCACTAAAATGTAAATATAGAGAGAATATTATGTTTGCAAGATCATTTTTAGAAGAATTACATGAGGTGGGAAAAGTCTTTGATTATTTAAGCAACTGAGTAAAACACAGGAAAGGCATCAAATATCAACAGAGCAACTTTAAACTTCTTTTTTAAACATAGACCTCATGAACTATAAGACTGTTTTGCCAAGTAGATTATGATGCTAGTGGTAAACTGTTTGAGAAAATCGGAAAAGGCTAATCATTTTCCCTCCTTTTCTGCCAGATAGAGGTCAACCTTCTTCTACATGAATGAAAACATATTGCTTTCAGGGATTGCCAGGTTATTAGTCTGCCTGGGACATGCACATGCCTCCTTCTGGACATGGTATCACATATGGTAAATCTGTATGCGAACATACCCACAAACATATGCAAATACACAAAGAGTACTTTTCCAACTGAAGAGAATACTGCTGACAAGGCAAAAATTCTCCTGAAAGTAGTGATTTGGGATTTTACACCCACATTCTCATTTTTCCTTCCTGCTTTGAACGTAACTGCACTCCTGAGTGCTGGCACAGAAATCTGCTGCATGTATATGCAGCATATTTATATCAGTTTAGGATTTGGTATTCTCCTTTATCACTTTGGAAACATGCCACATAGAAAATAGGTTCAGTGCTTATATAGGAGAATTCTTTCCAGCCTTCCCCTTTCTCTTAGTGTAAGATTACATTCATTTATTTGCTTTTAAAAATCCCATGTAACTCAGTCCAATGTAAGCTGGCAAAACATTCCAACCATGCAGAACTTAGATAAGTTTCAGGCCAATTGTTGATGGCTAAATTCATTTTTCTTTACAGAAAAGAGAAAAAGAGACTTGTGTATTAATAACGCAGAGTCTTTTATTGAAATGTGCTGTAAATAAATGCTCAAGGAATACTTATATTCTCACTGTCTGGGGTTTTTATTTGTTTGTATCACAATTTATTCTTGGAAAATTACATATATAATTATATGTGTACATTTTATATATTTAATACAATTATACACACACACACACATATCAGCCAAAGTTGCAACCACAATCAATCTTAAAATGAAAAGGTATTTAACTAATTTGGGAGAATAAAGAAGCTGAGAGTCAGATTGTCCTTCCTATTTTTTCTACTAACATGATAATACTCTTAAAATGAAATGATTTATTTTCATTTGGTGGTTAAAATTCAAATAGCTATTTTAAAAATCTCTGAGAGCATAACTAGATATCACTAGCCAGTCATTTGTATATTCACTCATTTCACAAATATTTGTTGTTCAAATTTGAGCACTCTCCTAAATACTAAGTTAAAAAAAATAGATTATTTCCCTCATGAAATAGTTCAATAAATTAAAAAGGATATAAATAAATGTTTATATATAATTATAAGATAATATCAGCTATAATGGAAATATATAATCAATTGGTTCAACTTTATAATAAGTATATTGTCTCTTACTTCAAACTCTTCAAATCCCCTTACAACTTGGCATCTCCTGCAGATTCATTTACACTGAAATAATGTGTTGCTTTATAAGCTGAGAATCAAGCCTACTTGATAATTTTATTGCAGAATATAAAATTATAGCCTGATGTGTTATGCTTTTGAAAAAGTAGAAAATCTTAGTGTAATACAAGTAATTGTAAGTGCAATAGGCTTTTTTTTTTTCCTTGATGGAAATTAAGCCCCATTTCTCCACAATGCTCTTTCTGCCAACATAGTCTAGTATAAGATAGTAACTTATACTAGACTATGTTGCTTATAAATTCTGGCAGTACAGTATATACATTAAAAAACCAGAATATCATTCAATAGAATGTTATTCATTATTCTTTAATAAATGAAGACAGTAACATGTCACACAAATATTTGAGCTTCAAAAATATATAGTCATGTATTTCTAGCTCAATATGTGAGCTACAGTTTCATTAAATAGTGACTACTTAATTTTTCTTTTCTGCTGAGGCAAATTAAAGCACTAAGATCATATGAATTACATATAGCCTGTAGATGTCAAATGGTATCTCTGGATAATTGTTTGGGCTTTTTTAGGCTTTTTAAAAATATTTACTATGTGTAGTAAAATGATTAATTCATTTCACTGCTTTGTATCTAAATTATTTTGTCTAATCCACATGTATATTATTTTGACAAATTTATAAAAGTTAGCTTAATTTTAGGAACAATTTTCCAAATATGGCTTCAAAATTGTAACACAGGTACTCCTGCGTCCATGACATTCTGGATTCTTCTAACAAATATGACTACAGATCTTTGACTAAATTTGAGCCTAAACATATCTACTAAAGTGAAGCTCTAAGTCTGTATTTCCATTAAATAGATGGGCTTTAAAAATACAAATATGACCTAAATTCATCAATGTACTTCCCTTTTAAACACTATGAATAAATATTATCAATCAATTGGTAGCTACTTTTAATAACTCAATGATATTTTTGTTAGATATTTTAATTTTAGCAGAACAATGTGTGAAGCAGCTGAGGTCTAGTGATATTAACAGAATTTATCCATATCTCCTTAGTAGTCAACTAGTTATGTAGCCAGATCCAAATCAAATACTCCTGGATACCAGCTTATTGTAGTTCTTTCCACTATGCTGCAAAACATTATTAGGAATAAACATTCTTAAGAATTGTGCGGTTTATGGTCTGTGCCATTGAGGTACTTACATTCTAAAAAAGGCTGTAACCTCTATACTACATATTTTGTACCAAAATTTTTTATCACATTCTTAGTCACTGGATTTGGCATAGTGTTATTTTTTTGTTGTTGTTTGTTTGTTTGTTTGTTTTTGTTCCCTTGAAATACAAATTACCCAGTTTCCTTCCTTCTTCTATCCTTTCTCCGGCTTTTCTTCCTCCTTCTCTCTATCTCTGTCTGCCTCCCTCCTTCCCTCTCCCAGACCTTTCTCCCTCATTCTGTCTCTCTCTCTTCCTCTCTCCTCCCACATTCTTTTTCAAATGCCAACTATAAATATCACATATATAGCACAGGCAAATGATAAGTTGCTTTGATTTTTAAAATAATTTTCTATCATTTTATAAAGAATTACAGTTTTGCTTTGTCTTAAAAAGAAATTATTCCATTTGTAATTTCTTCCAGAAGGGAATATATGCAATTGTTTTCTTGCTGCCAAGGTGGCCCATCAAAACATTTCTACTCCAAATGGAACAAATTGTATATTCAAAATGTGAGTAAAATTCTGAAATAAAGATAATTATTTTGTCCCATCCCTTGTGAAAGAGAGATTTTGCTTAGAAATTAGATTTAATTTTTTCTGTAAATAATTCAGATATGTAAGTCCTTCTAGAGTTGGAAAGCTATCTTATTTGTTCATTGTTTAAATATAAAATATTATAAGTGTTCCCCAAAAAGTAGAATTTTTCTAGCAGTTGAGTTTGGGATTTGGATTCTATCTTTATTTTACTTTCTAAAAGAAAGTATGTTCACTTTTGATTTAGTGTGAAATTTTTTAATAATATCAGCATAAAGGTTTATATTTTCTAAAATTCAATCGGATTAATAGTAAACTCTTAAAATGTCTTTGTGTGATAGATCATTTTTAAAACATTTCACAAAAATAAGGAAATCTTTAGAGGAAAGTGGCCTCAAATATACTGTGGCTCTTCTGTTTAATGGAGAATGATGTCATGACAAAAAAATGCAGGAAAAGAGAATCAGAAAGAAAAAGTAAATATTTTCTATGCAAAATCTAAAAGAATATTTATTATCCTAAGATGCTTTACTAGCTTTT
>NW_016820949.1:578803-634398 GCF_001698545.2 Rhinopithecus bieti | reverse complement strand
GAACTCATTTTTTAAATAACTAAAATATTTAATCTAATATGAATTAAAACTTCAACTTTATATCTAGTAAAAACAAATTTGATTCTTTCAGTCCAAGTCTGACTCCTGTTTATAGACACCCTCCTGTAAGGAAAGGAGGGACATAAAATTGTTTCTCACTCTTCTAGGCCCAGGCTCCCACTCCCCACTCTAATTCCAGAGTCAGAGCAAAAATAAGGAGAAACCGGAGACCTAGAGATTCAGATATTTTTACTTATGCTGCTCTGGTCTCATAGTTAACATTAGCTAGCTACTCTGTGTTCTACTAAAAGAAATGTCCAAATACTAACTCTTATAGAGTAAATATTTAGGTCCTTATAAAGCCATCAAGTATTTTCTCACTGCTGTCTTTTCTAACATGGATGTGATATTCCTTGGCTCAGTTCTTGAAACCACTCACTTTCTGTCCCAAGCAGAACTATAGCCTCTAATGTTAAAGTCTTTGCAGTTCAGCAGAAACCTTCTTAGATAAAGATGGCTTGAAATGACCTTTTTGTTTTCACTTGACTCCATGGAATACTCATTCATCCTTGCCACACCAGAAGATGGATATGAAGGTTGCTGCTACCAATGCCCTTTCTCTTTGCCACGCTGTTAGACACAGCTCCAACCAGCCTACTATTTATAGAACTTCTCAGGTAGAAAGCAGTCAGCGGGCTCTGTATTCTTGGTTAACTCAATATTTTCATGGAACACATGTCCATTTTTGCCAAAAAGATCTTTCATAGCATTTGTCTCTGGTTTCTGTAGTAAGGCAGGCAGTAAGATATAAGTGTTCCCTTCTTGAAGAAAGCCCATACTTATAAGAAGTTATCTTGTACCATACCTTTTCACTTTATGCCACTGTGGAATATGCTCCTACAACCTCATGGGGAGAGAAGAAATCTAAAACACTCCTTACTGTGATAAAATTATCTCCTAATTTCTAGTCTTCTTTGACATAATTTGAATTTGAATTGGAGGTTGGTGACAGGCACACTAGTACTGCTACCTAATATGTTCTGAATGGATGAGTTTAGTACATGTGAAGCAGTTATCAGCGATTATTCCCAGTTGCAAGAATTTGTATGAAATTTTTAGACAAGAGGAGATACCCTGTTAAATGTCCTGTTACTTATAATTGATACAAATATTAGAACCACTGTGTAGTATCTCTGGAAAGTGTGATTTATACTGAAATCTGTGTAAATGGTGCTCTGTGAGGTTATACAATGTGGCAGCTCTTTAAAAGCTCAGAAGAGTTAAGGAATTTGGCCATTCAAAATTATACAGCTGCTAGAGTTTACATGAAGAGGTTTGTCTCTAAAGCCATGCACATTTTCTCTAAAGCTCTGAGTAAAACAAAACAAGAGGTAGATCAATATGATGTTATAATCTAGATAGAAGCAGTATTTACAGGAATTTTCCTGAATGCCTCTGTAATTATACAAGTTACACATTCATATTGGGTTATAGTATGGAGTTCAGAATGGTAGCATATAAAATTGATTGAACTGAAAATTGCAATCAACTCCAAAAGAGGTCTAAAGTCCTAAAGTTATAATAATGTATTTTTGAAGTTCTTGGAATTGAGGAGAAAAAGAGGGTGAAAGCACAGTCAGTAGCATACTATAAATATAAACTCAGGTTGAGCAACTAAAACAAAAGTAAATTTCAGGAAAAGTTACACTCAAAAGGAAAAAAAAAATAATCAAAACATTGTGCCAAAGTGCAGTTATTTTCATACCATTTATCTGAAATTCTGGCAGAAAATATCATTACCCAACCATATTCTTCTTGCCTTCTGTCCAAAAACAGCTGATACACTGAGAACAACAGGTGTTACATCAAAGAAATAATTAAATAATCACGAGGCAGCTGAGAGAGGAAGATGGGAGAAATTTCTCAAGTCTGCCTCCCCAAGAACTCAGAGGCTGAGGCTTTTAAGGATAATTTTCTAGGCAAGAAAGTAAGGAATGGAGGTTGCTGATTGTTTAGGAATGAAACTATAGGGGTATAGAAACTATCTATCTTCCTACACTGAGGCAGTTTCTGGGTGGAGGTTGCAGGACAAGTTGAGTCAGTTCCTTGGTATGGGTCGTGAGTTCAGTGGGCATCAGCTGGTCCACAAGAATGCAAACTGAAAAATACCTTAAAGACTAGTCCTAAGGTTCATAATAGTGGTATTATCTACAGGAGCAATTTGGGGAAGTTATAAATCTTCTGGACCCCAGTTATGTGACTCCCTTAGCAGTAAGTAAACAATTAGAGAAAAGCAAGCTAAGGAACAATGGCTGGTTACCATTTAACTTCTGTCTATGTCTTAACAGATTTCAGGCCCATACCACAATTCTAACCTTGTGGCCTTTCATTAATGCTATAGTTTCGGTCTCTGAGCAAGGAGGAAGTTAGTCTAGGGGAGGGGCTGTTACCATATTTGATTTAAACTATAGACTAAATTCCTCCCATAGTTAACTTGGCCTACTTGCAAGAACAAGAAAGGAGTTAGATTTAGAAGCAAGATGCAGTTGGTGACATTAGCTCCCTCTTATTGCTATAATCCTTGCAAAGACAGTTTCAGAAATTGTTTTATGTGTACACTGAGTAGAGAAGAGTGTGTAGAAGAATGATAGTAGAAAGTTGAAAAGGTGATCTGGACCCAGAAAGTTCTGGATCCAAAAATTCAGAAGTGTGAATCAGATTCTGATATTCATAATTTATGCCACTACAGGAAAAGAGAACCCTGGATTGGGAGTTAGTAATCAAAAAGTGCAGAGAAGGTCAAAGTGAAGAAAGAACAGAATAGAATATATCACACTTGGCAGGGGATGCAATTACACTGTCTTTACTGATTTAGATAAGACCACTTGGGGACTTCCGGTATCAAATTCACCACTTGATGTTCTTGAAAGTCATCTCTTCTATCCTTGCAGCAAGAAATAGTTGGAAAAACTTGGAATCAATCACTTTTATTGGACCCATCAAAAAACAAACTTTAAGGACAAACTAATACTTGAAAAGCTGGAAAGACAAATTGATCCTGGAAGATACAGCAACTAAGGTCTGCCTTATTTAGAACACAGCCATGGAAGCCATAACTGTTGGGAACATTTAAATACTAATTTTGATTTACTTAAGGTTGAGTGTGGGCTCGCCAAAATTGAGGAACTCCTGGAGGCTAGTCTTAGAAAGACCTCCCACATTTTCATCCTTTTCTCCAGAAACCCCACCAGATTTTCTTTGTTAGGGTCTCTGAAGAATTCTCTCTTCCTTGTGTGGCAGTAGGAATACAGATGCTCAGTGCTTTGGGGAATAAGCATATCCAGAGCCTTCTCTATAAAAAAAAAGCCTACTCTTTAGGAGAATACTTTGCCAATGCATAATTCTGAACCCTTATAACAGTTGGTGATAGGTAATGCCTTGGAACTGTAGTTCCCTCCACCTTTTTTATCTCATCTAAGGCAGTGGAAGTATGGTAAATAATGTTTAAGGGACTAAAGAAGCAAACGAAATGCTGTAAACAGGAAGAGGATGGGAAATAAGGGGGAATTATCAGGGCAGGAAATTTAAAATAACTATGGTTAATATAGGTTCTAATGAAATGAAGAGACACAGTGAAAGTACACATGGGTGATATAAGGAGAGAGATGACAACTGTAAAAGAAACAGAAGGAAATTCTAGAAGTACAAAACACAATAATAGAAATGAAATATGTCTTCAAAGGAGTAATCTGTAAATTTGACACAGCTGAAGTGAAATTTTCAACTGAAATGCCAAAAGTAAAAAATGCAAAAGGAAATATATTTATATCTCTCTGTATACATTTCTATCTATCTATCTGGATAGATAGTCTTGGGGAGGTGCTATCATATTTGTTTGAAACATGATAACATTTTAAAATATGATGTCATAGTCCTGAGACACAGACCCACTTAAAGACTAAAGTTTAGTTATATGACTGTACAATACTTACCTTCTCTTACAACTTAACACCAGGGTCGTGGTACAGTAATAAAGATAAAAGGTAAAGAGGTGTAAGACACAGACTCTATCTAAGAAGGGGTACTTACAGAAGCCCAAGGTCAAGAGGGGAGAAAAATCAAGGACACTAAAAGACATGCAAGCTTCTGGCACCTACATCTACAACAAACCTTAAAAACTTCACAGCTCCCAGGCATGTTAGCATAAATCCTCACAGTAAGAGTCTATTTACCTCAGTTCCTATTATCCAATATATCATGTCCGGCTTTCACCATATATTGAGAACGCATGCTAAAAGCTATGAAATATAACACTCTCTGAAGAGAAAATGCAGACCTTAGAACCAGACTCAAATGTGACACAGATTTAGGAATTATCAGGCAGGTAATTTAAAACAACTATGATTAATATATTATAGGTTATAATATATTATAGATTCTAATGAAATGAAGAGACACAATAAAAGTACAGATGGATGATGCAAGCAGAGAGATGAAACTACAAAATAATCAGAAGGAAATCCTAGAAATATGAAATACAATAATAGAAATGATGTATGACTTCAAAGGATTCATCTGTAAATGTGACACAGCTGAAGTGAACATGAAGCCAGGTCCAGAAAAACTTTCAACTGAAATACCAAGAAAATTGCAAAAGAAATATATATGCATTATAATTTTATATTATATATAGAAATATACATTAAATATTATATAATNAAGGCAAATCCACCCTTAATCTGGTGGGCAAAATCTAATCAGCTACTAGCGAATATAAAGTAGGCAGAAAAACATGAAAGGGAGAGAGACTGGCCTAGACTCCCAGCTTACATCTTTCTCTCATCCTGGTTGTTTCCTGCCCTTGAACATTGGATTCCAAGTTCTTCAGTTTTGGGACTTAGACTGGCTCTCCTTGCTCCTCAGCTTGAAGACAACCTATTGTGAGACCTTGTGATCAAGTAAGTTAATACTATAAACTCCCTTATATATGGGAGTTTATACTAATATATACACTAATAGTGCATACATATACACACATACTAATAGTGTATATATATATACTATATACACACACACACACATATATATATAATTCCTCCAATGAGGAGTGGAACACAGTGGGTCCCTTGCCCAAACTGCCCAGGAAGATTACCTTCCTGCCCCATCCCCTTTTCAGCTCCCCTTCCCACTGAGAGCCACCTACATTGGCAATAAAATTGCCTGCATTTACCATGCTTCAATTTGTTTGTGGGACACCATTTCTTCTGGAAGCCATACAAGAGCTCAGGTGCCACGAGTGTGAATACAAAAGGCTGTCACATTTACCCTTTGCCCACACTGATGGAAAGCAGCCACCTCATGCAAAATGATAGAGGGCCCACTGAGGTGTTAATACTTAAGCTGTCTGCACATGGCAGAGCTGAAAGAGTGCTGTAACACTCCCTCTGGGGAAATAAAGACAACTTAATAGATAATATATAAAAGCAATCCTTATAATAATTATGTTTTGTTTGGTTTTACTCTTTGTAAAAGAAGATAAATAAACTACTGGACAATATTAGCATTTAAAATAATCAGAGTGGAATTTCCTAAGATTCTTATGTTTATCCAGTAACAAATAAGGTATTATTTAATTTAATATCCAGTTAAATGTGCACAGTAAATTTTCAAGCATATGTTTTATAAAGTCAAATTATGTTTATACTTCTCAAATTAATATATAATCAATAAAATAAATCTAAAAACAATATAAGTAATCAATTCATAAAATAAGACAAAAAACAATGAAAGAACATAAAAATACAGAAGATGTTGAAAGCACAATAACTACAAATGTAAAAAGAATAAAATACGGGTCAGTGAAAATGTAAAGAATATCGGATAGAATTGGAAAAGGAAAAAGCAAAGAAGGAAACAAGCAAAATTATCATCGAGCTGTATGCTGCTTCTCTAAAATACATCCATAAGCTAAAGAAAAGTAGAAAATAATAAAATGAAAAAAAAAAAGAAACCCATCAGACAAATAGTAGCCAAAAAGCATTCTAGTAGTGATATATTACTCTCAGACAAAATAGTTTTTTGTACAAAAACAGCTTTATTAGTAGTAGCCTCTGTATAATGATTTTAAAACATCAGATTCACCATGAATTTATGACATTTCTTAACTTATATTCACCTAATAAAACATTTAAAGCAAAACTTTTAAGACTACAGGGAAATAGACAAATCTGCTACTATAATGGGATATTTTGATGTACTCGTATTTTAATAAGGGAAATAAAGACAGAGGCTATAAAACATAGAAGATTTGAAGAGAACACTGCCCTGGCTCTCATTTTATTCAGAGCAAAATAGGTCTTTATCATGACCAGACAGTGCTTGAATTGACCCCTTTACTATTTTTTGTAATCTCATCTCACAATACTCTCCCTCTTACTTTGACTGCTCCAGCTCTTGGACTCCTCATCATTTATAAATACTAGATGTGCCTCCAACTTTGAGCCTTTGCACTGACTGCTCCATACATAAAAGGATTTTTTTCTGAGATTAATTCATTTATTTGCTGAGACATCACCACCTCAATGACTAACTCCATAAAATGCAATGTGAAACTCTCCTACTTTTCTTACTCCAGATATTCCTTGCCTTGCTCTGTTTTTTCCTTTACCACTTTTCTTCTTTTGGCATATTAACCATTTCGTGCATTTTCTGTTGACTGCCTCCCCACTTCTCCTTAAATGTGAATTGTGTAAAGAAAGCGATCAGTGATTCCCGCAATGACATATACCAAGCATTTAGAACAGTGCCTGGAACATAAACTGTAGTCACAAATATTTGTTTATTGAATAAAAGGACTGGGACTTTTGCTGTAATGAGCCAAGCATAGCAAAGTAGAAATGATAGGAAGATCAAGAAATAAATTTTTTCCCACAAGAATTCCATTTCTAGCAATAACAAGCAGGAAATAGAAATAAAATCAATTTGTGAAGCTCCATTAATGCCAGCATAGCACACTTGATGACTCGTTATCTGATGATCACTTGTCAGGCTAAATCATCTAAAGTGCTCCCTCATTCAAAATAATAATGAATGCAGGATACTTGAGGACTTATATGTGGGGCTAATTCAGCTCCCATTGGGGCTAATTCAATTTTAAGTGCATAGTTCCTGAATTATATAGATGAACACATCACAATGCCTCCGCTCTAGGTACTCACAACCTAGTTTAAGAGAAATTATTACCAAAAAAGTCTGTGCAAATCAAACCAGGTAAGTAGTAATATATCTAAAAGTTTTTATTAATATGGTTCTATATCTTAATAAAAGCATGTTAGAAAACAATAACATTTCAAATGGCATAAAATACTTAGGTGTGTATCTATCTCTGATTAAGAAAAATGTCACTTAGGTTCTACTTGTATGAAAGGATTCCAATCTCTTTTGAGAGGAAATAGTCTGCTAAAACATTAATACTCCAAGCTATAATTTACAATAAATTACCTTGCAATGTAGTTATTTCCTGATCTCCAACAATTTTTTTTTATTATTATTGTTAGTGTATTGAAGAAAGAGTTTAATACAAGATTAGCCATGCAAGAGATAAATTTATTACCCAAATCAATCTCCCTGAATACTTGAAGCTTTGGGTTTCTGATGCATAGCTTAGTGGGTAGGGTACTAGGAAATGGGTGCTGCTGATTCGTTGGGGATACAATCATGGGGCAGGAAAATGGTCTTAATATACTGAGCCTGCCTTTAGGCAGGGAGACCACAAAACCAGTTGAACCATGACTCATGAGTCTGGGTGGGGTCAGTCAGTCCTGAGAATTCAAAAGTAATCAAAAACATCCAAAGACCAATCTTAGGCTCTACAATAGTGATGCTATCTGTAGGAGAAATTGGGGATGTCATAAATCTTATGACCTCTGGACACATGATTTGTGAACAGCAAAGGATTATAGAAACAATGTCTACATTTTAGCAGAATTCAGGACCCGCCAATGATCCTAATCTTGTGGCCTGTCATTAGTTTTACAAAGGTGATTTCCATCACTGAACAAGGAAGGGATCAGTTTCAAGAAGGCCTATTATCACCCTTGTTTCAAAGCTAAATTATAAACTAAATTTCTCCATGGTTAGTTTTGCCTTATGCCAAGGAATGAGTGAAGACAGCCAACCTTTGAAGCTAGAAGCAAGATGTAGTCAGTCACTTTAGATTTTTCACTCTGTTATTATTTCTGTAAAAGTTATTTAAGCACCCAACTTGGGCTTCACATTGACTCAATTCTGAGGTGTGAGCAATGGAGATGAGAAAGACTGGCAAATACTCTAACTTCTTCCTGCTGACAGGGTGCATAGTTGTGGTAAGGGTTGCTCTCAGGGTAAAAGG
Organism: Rhinopithecus bieti; assembly: GCF_001698545.2. Lineage (NCBI taxonomy): Eukaryota > Metazoa > Chordata > Mammalia > Primates > Cercopithecidae > Rhinopithecus > Rhinopithecus bieti. Next base: position 626,009 of record NW_016820949.1, on the reverse strand, counting down.
AGTGAAATCATCTTGCAGTTGTCTGTGTATATTCACTGGTGTCTGCTTTAAATTTCGACATTCACATAGCAAAAACATTAGTACTGATACAGGAATTAAGAAGAAATCGCTTAGGCAGATAGTGAGGGTACAGAAGTCCTTGGTAAGGCTTTTCTTTTTAATGAAAAGCAGCCTTAAATTATTTTCTAACAAAGAGCAGCCTGTAAAACCAAACTTCAGACACAGACAAGCAAGCTGGGAGCTTGCACGGGTGAATGCCAGCAGGAACTAGGGGCTAGACATGTTCAAGATGGTGGCTCCATTTTCCTTTCTCTGCCAGCCACATGTACAGTAAGGAGCAGACAAGATGGTGCCAGCCAAGAAGAATACATTTGCATAATAAGATTAGGGTGAGGCCACCACCCTTCCTCACGCACTATGTGTCATATCTGATCAAACCAATCTGTGAGCCTTACATAAATCAGACATTGCCTCCTCAAACTGGACTCTAAATTCCAGCACATCCACTGCCAGCTGTCCTTTCTGCTCAGAGATCCCTTTCTCTATATGAAGAGAGCTGTTTCTCTTCTGCCTATTAAACCTCCATTCCTAAACTCCTACTGTGTGTCCATGTCCTAAATTTTCCTGGCATGAGACAATGAACCCCAGAGTATATGCCCAGGCAATGTAGCCACTTCAGGCACTTTTATCCACAGTTTTAATAAGCCCTATCACAAGGAGTGAAAGCCCTAGCTTCAGGAATCCATACAGAGCTAATTGGAAGCCTTGAGAGAGCCAGGTAAATAACTCTGAGAACCCATCAAATATTGGGTCATCAGAGAGACTCAGAAACAATAAACAGGGCCACAATCTAGTAAGTTTACTATAGTTTTTGTGAAACATAGTTTTTCTCTCTACATTTCTGCCAAAGACACATCAGAGTAGGACCAATTTACTTGAAAAGCTTTAGTCTTATCACAGTTGACCTAATTTTTAGCCAGATAGGCTTTTTTTTTTTTTAATGGCTTTGTTGGAAGTTTTTCATAAGGAATCTCAAATTAAGTCTTTTAAAAGCCTCTTGAACCCAGCCAAGGATTTATTTGTGCCTGCAGATACCTGTATAAACTGAGTGAATTTCTCTCTTCTTGAAGTCCAAAAATAACTTGGGGTTCCTGGGCCTACCAGAAAGTGAGATTTTTCACAGTGTTAGAAACTCTGTACAGAACAAGATATGAGGACAGTTTTCCAAAAGGCTTTTATCAGCTTTATAGGTCAACTTCAATTTCTTAAAGCAGTCTGAAAACATGTCATTTGATTCAAAGCCTTGGTAAAATAACCAGTGTCTCCAATTTTGTTGTGTTTCAAAAGAAAATAGATTCTTATTAAACTTATGCAAATAACTATATTGTCATAAACTAAGAATACTCACAATTTGTTTCAAAATTCTGGAGAAGTCATGTAGAGACACATAAATATGTTCTAATTTTGCTCACGGTAGTATACTTTACTCAACTATTAGATGTTGTAAATGGCTCAAAAGAAGTTTTCTTGACTCTGAAATACAAAACAAAAATTATTAGCAATGTTTGAAGCAAAACATCATAACAAAAGTATTGCAATCTTCTATTGTCAATTCATGCAATTAACTTCTGTTTTACTTTATATTGGGGTCTCCATGAGAGTCCTGGAAAGTTTTCTTTATTTATTTCAATGACACTATTTCCAATTTTTTTGGAAACCTGCATTTAACAGCACCCGACAGAGTCTTATAGTTGATTTTAAAAGCACCTTTTGAAAAGAATCAAAGTAAAACAATTGTGAATGACACAAGTCTTAGAATAACCACAGTTAAAGACAAAATTGACAGAGAAATTGGGTCATTTGTATGGCATGCAAAAATTTAACATAACAATCAATTTTTACTAATAGCATACACAGTCATATCAGAATTATAGAAGTCTCAGACAATTCTGAAATACACACCAAGGACACATTTATACAAACACAACTCAAAGAAAGAGAAACACCATTTTATACCTGAAAATGCTTCCTTGTGACTGTAACATGCCAAATAAGCCAAATGTCTCTTTTAGGCTCTTGGGAACTTAGTATCTAAAAGGTAAATGAGGTCAAAAGGACTTAGTTTATAACTTGAAATTTCGATTTTGAAAGCTTTGTCAAATATCAAAGATTTAAAACCCTGGATATCACAGAACAGGATCACAAATTACTAATTTAGCAGAAGTTATAGCTCAAAGGTTTCAAATGTGAAAAATATCTTTACTTGTTGATAGAAAGGAGACTCAGCTTTCCAAACAACAAGACCCAGTAAAGATGAGTTGAGGCCTACTGAATCTGCTTCTTCCATCTTCCCTATTTTTTCACTTTTTCCTACAGTATGCTCAAAAGACAAACTTTCAAAATGTCTCAATACTCTAAAAAAAAGTTTAAAAAAGAAAGCCAAATTTGACTTTTGCATTAGTGTATCATTCATGCTAAAGTTACCCTTAAGAAAATTTTGTAAATAAATCTAGTTTTAATCAGTTTGACCATAAAGTGAGATATTCATAAATCTCTTATACCTTTTGTAATTCTATATTATAGAGCAAATCAATGCTGCAAGAAAATCTTGTTATTGTGAAATATGATCCCAGATGCTAGCCCTGCATTGATGTGCTTTAATGTATAATTCATTGAAAAACAAATGGAATAATTTTGAATATTGAATAATCCCATTTAAATCTGACCACATTTGCTTACACACATAGAAAATCCTTTATAAATCAACCTCTTATGAATATTTTACAACTTGCAAGAATATTCAGTTTTGTTTTATCATTCTTTTAACACAGTACAATACAATAAAACCCCTCTAATATAGACAAAATTACTTTAACAAAAAACATAAAAAACATATTTCAATGCCTTATAACCTTTCGCTAAGAACACATTCTACTTTCCTTATATGCCTTGCATGTAAAACTCTTCCTTCAGCAGTCCAAATTACTTACGTTACAATGCTAACTCTTAACAAACTTTTATTTTTAGTGAAAAACTGATAAGCAATTTCTTTATTTTTTAAATGTATCTTCTATGGGTACCTGAGATGTTTTGATACAGATATACAATGTGTAATAATCATATCATGGAAGACGGAGTATCTATCCCCCCAAGAATTTATCTTTGTGTTAAAAACAATACAATTATACTTTTAATTATTTCAAAATTAACACATTATTACTAATTACAGTCGCCCTGTTGTGCTATCAAATACTAGGTCTTATTTATTCATTGTAACTATATTCTGCTTCCATTAACTATCCCCAGCTGCCCCTCATTTCCCCACTACTCCCCCCAAACTCTGATAACCATCTTTCTACTCTCTATATTAATGAGTTCAATTGTTTTGGTTTTTAGATCCCACAAATAATTGAGAACATGTGAACTTTGTCTCTCTGTGCCTGGCTTATTTTGCTTAACATAATGACATCCAGTTCCATTTGTGTTATTGCAAATGGCAGGACCTCATTTTTTTTTTTATGTCTTAATAGTGCTCAATTGTGCATAAATACCATATTTTCTTTATCCATTCATCTGTTGATGGAAAGTTAGGTTGCTTCCAGATCTTGGCTAGTGTGAACAGAGCTACAACAAACACAGGAGTGCAAATATTTCTTCAATAAATTGATTTCATTTGGTTATATACCTAGCAGTGGGATTGTTGGTATATATGGTAACTCTATATTTTAGCTTTTTGAGGAAACTTCAAACTATTCTGCATGGTGTTAAACTAATTTACATTCCCAACAACAGTGTACAAGAGTTCCCTTGTATACCTAAGAACAAAAATAAGAAAATAAGTCAATCACTTTACTAAAAGGAAGACACATCCTCACCAGTATTTGTTCTTGCCTGTCTTTGGGGTATAAACTATTTTAACCATGATGAGATGATATCTCATTATAGTTTTGATTTGCTTTTCTCTGATGATAAATGATGTTAAACACCTAATCATAATTCTATTTGTCATTTTTATATCTTTTCAGAAATATGTATTCAAATATTTGCCCATTTTAATCAGATTATTAGATTTTTTTTTCTTACAGAGCTGTTTCAGCTCCTTATATATTTTGGTAATTAACCCCTTGTTAGATGGGTAGTTTGCAAATATTTTCTTCCATTCTGTGAGAATAATCCATGTGCTGAAGAAAATGTGTATTCTGCAAGTACTGGATAGAATGTTCTATAAATATCTGTTATATCTGTTTGTTCTACAATGCAGATTAAGTCCAATATTTCTTTGTTGATTTTGTATCAGGAAGATTTTTTCAATGCTGAAAGTTAGATGTTAAAGACTATTGGAGCTTATATATTTTAAATTTTTTATATATTCTAGCTTTATCAGATCTTACTTGTTTGTTTCTTCTTATAGTTTTTGTCTTAAAATCTATTTTGTTTTGATATAAGTGTAGCTACTCTTGCTCTTTTTTGGTTTCCATTGGCATACAATATCTTTTTGTCATCCCTTTATTTTCACTCTATGTGTGCCGTTACAGGTAAAGTGTGTTTCATGTAGGCAACAGATCAATGGGTTTTGCTTTTTCATCCATTCAGCCACTGTATGTCTTTCTGTTGGAAAGTTTACTTCATTTACAATCAATGTTATTGTTGCTAAGTAAGGACTTACTCCTGACATGTATTATTTGTTTTCTGGTTGTTTTGTGGTCTTTTCTCTCTCTCTCTCTCTCTCTTTCTTTTTCTGTCTTCCTTTTAGTAAAGTGATTGACTTATTCTCTTCCTTTTGTTTTTAGGTATCTTTTGTATCTTCTTTCATTTGAGGTTACCATGTGGCAATACTATTTTATAAGTCATTATTTTAAGCTGATAACAACTTAACACTGTTTACATAAACAAAGAAACAAACAAGGAACAAGAAAAACTAATAATGACTGTATGCCTTAACTTCATTTCCTTGCTTTTTAACCTCTTGCTAATATTTATACATTGTTGTACTGGATATGTCTTGAAAAGTTGTTGTAGTTGTTATTTTTGATTGGTTCATCATTTTGTCTTTCCACTGAAGAATAGTTTTCACACCACAGTTATAGTGTTATAATATTCTATGTATTTTTGTGTACTTATTATTACCAGTGAGTTTTGTACCTTATTGATCATTAACATCATTTTTTTTTTTTCTGATTTAAGTACTCCTTTTAGTATTTCTTGAAAGACATGTCTGGTGTTGATTAAATTCCTCAGCTTTTGTTAGTCTTGGAAGGTCTTTTTTTCCTCCTTCATGCTTGAAGTTTATTTTAACCAGATATATTCTTTTATGGTGAAAGGGATTTCTTTCCCCTTCAGCACCTTAAATATGTCTTCCTCCACTCTCCTGGCCTATAAATTTTCCACTGAAAAGTGTGCTACCAGACATATTGGAGCTCTGTTTTATGTTATTTGCTTCTTTTCTTTTGTTGCTTTAAGAATTCTCTCTTTTTTTTTTTATTGACTTTTGGGGAGTTTGATTATTATATGCCTTGATGTAGTCTTCTTTAGGATAAATCTTCCTGGTGTTTTATAACCTTTTTGTATATGTATACTGATATGTTTCTCTAGGTTTGTGAAGTTCTCTGATATTATTTCTTTAAATAATGTTTCTACTCCTATCTCTTTCTCTATCTCCTCTTTAGAACCAATACTCTTGTGTATTTTTTCTTTTGTCTCCTCTGACTGTGTATTTTCAAATAGCCTGCTTTCAAGATCACTAATTTTTTCTTCTGCTTGATCAATTCTGCTATTAAAAGTCTCTGATGCATTCTTCAGTATGACAATTGCATTTTTGAACTCCAGAATTTCTGCTTAATTATTTTTAATTATTTTAATCTCTTGTCAAATTTATCTGATAGATTTCTGAATTCATTCTCTGTGTTATCTTGAATATCTTTTAGCTTCCTTAACAAAGTTATTTCAAATTCTGTGTGTGAAAGGTCACATATCTCTATTTCTTCAGGACTGGTTTCTGGTGCCTCATTTAGTTCCTATGGTGAGGTCATGTTTTTCTGGATCATCTTGATACTTGTAGATGTTCATCTATGTGTGGGCTTTGAAAAGTTAGATATTTATTATAGTTCTTGCAGTCTGGGCTTGTTTCTACCCATCCTTCTTTGGAAGGCTTTCCAGATATTTGAAAGGACTTGAAAGTTGTGATCTAAGCTTTATCTGCTTAAGGGGGACCCCAAGGCCACTAGTGCTGTAATTCTTTCAGTCTTATAGAGATACCACCTTGATAGTCTTGGACAAGTTCTGGAAGAATTCTCTGGATTACCAGGTAGAGACTGATGTACTCTCCCCTTACTTTTTCCCAAACAAAATCTGTACCTCTATTCTGAGCCATCTGAAACTGGGGTTGGAGTGACACAAACACCCCTGTGTCCACCACCCCTAGGGCACCTAGGACTGTGCTGTGTCAGACCTGAATCCAATACAGAGCTGGGTCTCATCCAAGGCCTGCTCTAACCAATTCCTGGCTACAAACTGTGTTTGCTCAAAGCCCTGGGAGAGGGCTGGGCTATAGCCAGCAGGTGGCAAAGCCAGCCTAGGTCTATTTCTTTCCCTTTGGGTGGTAGCAAGTTCCATCAGGCCTGGGGTAGGTCCAGAGGTGCTGTCCAGGAGCCAAGGCCTAGCATCAAAAACTGTACATGTCCACCTAGGGTTCTATTGTACTGCAACTAAGCTGGCACTCAAATCACAAGACAGAGTCCTTCCCACTCTTCCCTTCCCATTCCAAAGGAAGAGGTACCTTATCTTGTAATCACTGCCACCTTAGTCCATTGGGGGGTACTACTAGATTATTACCAATGTTCCCTTAAGGCTCACAGGCTCTTTAGTCAGCTTCTAGTGAATATTGACCGGCCTGGTACTCACCTTTCAGGTGAGGGTAGGTCAGCCCAGGGTAGGTCCAGAAATTCTATCCAAGAGTCAAGTCCTAGAATTTGGGACACCAGGAGCCTCCATGGTGCTCTACCCCCACTGTGGCTGAGCTGGTACCTAAGGTGCAAGACAAGGCCCCTTTACTTTTTTCTCTACTATTTTCAATCAGAAAGAGTATTGCCCCATAGCCACCACAACTGGGAATGTGCTGGCTCTCACCTGAGTCCAACAAGTCTCAGCATCTCACCCATGGTCCTCAGTGTAGTACCTGGGCACAGCTTGGAACTAAAACTTGCCTAGGCGTTGCAGTTCTAGTGGCTTCAACTATGTTTCAGATTAATTTGCCACCCCAGAGTACTTTATCCTGTGGTAGCGAGGAGTATAGGAACCTAATTTCCAACCACCAAGATTTGTGATTCTTCTCTGGCTATGACTGGTTTAAATTCACCCTTCGTGGGTGAGACTGAGTTTGGTCTAATTTTGCTTTCTGCTATAATGAGGGCAACACTGAGTTCAGTGCATCACAATTGTTGGCTCTCCCTCAACACAAGGAACAGAAACACTCTCATCACCACAGCACCCCTGCCAGGGGGATGGGAAAGGAGTGGTATTGACTATTCAAGACTGTTTTGCTTTCCTCTACAGTACCTATTTCAGCAATATGAAGTTAAAACCAGGTATTGTGAGTGCCTACCTGATTTGTGTTTCTTATGAATGTGCTTATTTGTATAGATAGTTGTTAAATTAGTGTCCTTGATGGAGGAACAATCTGTGGAGCCTTCTGTCTGACATCTTGCTCCACCCATCAACCAAGTAAATACATTTTTTTTAATCTATTAGATTGCAGAACGCAGGACAAAAATAGAACTGCTGACCATGTCTGACTTTTCCCAGCACAGCCAAGGGACGTCGCTAACTCTATAGGTACCCAGGCGTTTCCTAGAATTTAACGGCTGTAAAACAGACAAGTTAAACAGTTATCAAAAAATGTCATATAAGGAGTTTATGACCTTAAAATGTCTAGAAAAGACAGTAACTGACCTGTATACTTTAAATCATGTCTAAGTTATGAAAAGGTTTTAATTTTATTTTACTAATGTTAAAAAGTATATTTTGAAGTTTACTAAGGTTATGTGAACTAAAATGCATTTGGGTTAAAATTTCTATTTTTTGAGAAAATGTTTAAGTGCTAATTTTTCTTTAAGCCAATTAATTGGAACTTTTAATATAATTTTGGTTGTGATACATCACTCACATGGCACATGTAAATGAACAGAAAAAGCAGATCTGGTAGAGTTATAAGATTCTTCATTTGCCAGTTTTTAAGTTTCTCTTCCTCATTTTAGGCCATTAGTCTCTTGATTACCTGTTCCCTGTCCTAAACAGATGTCAGTTAGACAACACTAAATTTGCATTTCTAAAGTGGTAACTCTTAAGTGAAACAAGACAGATAATTAATGTTTTATCCAAACTTAGGGAAAATGGTATGAGTAGAAGTTCACATGGCCAAAATAAGGATATCCTTACCTGTGGTGATTTTCTTAGATGTAAGTTTCTTAATTGCATTACTGGCTTTAGGGTGGAATCTAGTAAGGAACAGCACCAGGAGAGCATGCAGTTTCTAGGCCTAATGGGGAGGGATAGGTGGAAGGCAGAACAGATCCCCAAAAGTCAAGGATCCAATTTTTACGTCAAATCCTGAATCTACCGAAGGAGGGAACCACTGTAAGATGAGATGGTGCAAGACTGAAGATCAGACGCTGTCCATGGAGGGAGAAAATAATCAAGAAATAGCAAAATTCCCAAAAGTATTAAACCAGAAAGGACTCATTTCCCAAGCCAGAGATATGAACCCAGGCCACCATCATGAAAGGGCAAAGCCTTAGCTACCAATGTACAGCATTGGGCAGTTGCCAGCACTTTTTTGAAAAGAAGTCTAGAACAGCCATTTTAAAGCTTGCAAAGAATTTTAACTGCTCAAGAGAATTTTCTAAGGCTAGCCATGACATTATTATATGTCATTTTCTAAGTTTAAACTTTTGAATAAAATATCTACAAAAATATTTTTCTTTCAATGGTGTACTTAATTCAAATAGTAACTCAATCCAAAAGTCCTTTTAAAACTCAGATGGTGATGTTCCAGGTTCTTATCAACTGTGGAAGAGGTATTTCTGGAGAGATCATAGAGGAGGCATCCTCACGATCCCCAAAAATTCACCCTCAAAAAGGGGCTTAATAGAGCAAAAGATGGCAAAAACCCCATAGTATGGGACATTTTAAAACAAAACTCACCAGAGGGCTTGACACATTTGGGATGAAGAACGTGCTAATGCATCTCATCGACTCTCGGTCCTTTCAGACCAGTAACTTAATATGAACCTGAAACTTCCCACCCTCTGGATGGCAGAGACGGAGAGAGAGTATGCCCACATGGTCACAAAGTCAAGCTCTTGAGAATACAAAACAAGACAAGAGGGAAACCACATCCAGTTTTTTGCCTGTGGGAAATGCAGCTATATTTTCTAATGGACCAATCTGCAAGGCCAGCTTGAACACGAGGTTATAGGAGTCCCAGGCCTGCATCGTATCCTATGGTAACCCTCTTTATGACAGAATAACACAAGAAAAATTTATAGCACAAAGTACATCAGACTTACTAGAGCCTAATACTAGTCTCACGAATCATTTTTCCCATTAATCAGAATCTTGCAGAGAAGACAAACAGTGATTTTTATCATTCAGTCAACTAGTTGAGGCAGAGAGAGGGAGACCAGTAGTCTGGCTGCTAAAGAATTAGTATGCTTTTGCCAGCTTGACAGTTTTCTGGGTTCCCTTTATCTGCAGTTTCTGGAAGAACAGAACAGATTTTGGTGACCCTGCTCACAGCACCATAGCAGTGGGGTCAAGCTGTGTTACAAAATAAAATTATCCTTTTCTGTTTCATGACACCATAGGCAAGAGACGACAATTTTGCATAACAAAATTAGAGGCTTTCAGTTCTCTGATTTTAAATGTCTACTAGATAAATTGCCCAGAAGAACTCATGGAACCACAAACTTAATAGGCTGAAAGCCAAGTCTACTACCCTACCTCTCAATCTAATAAAAACATCTGCAATATACAAGTCCCAATTCAAAATAACAGAAATTTTTAGCATAATTTGTCAAGTGTATTTCTTAGCCAGTTAGGCAGTGTAATTTCTACTTTATCAATACATTTCTCCTTTCCTTTCTTTTCTCTCTCTCTCTCTCTTTTTTTTTTTTTTTTTTTTTTTTTTTTTTTTTTTTTTTTTTTGTACTTTGTATTGCATCTTCATTGGTCTCTTATCTCTTCATTGGTCTCATTATCTCCTCGTTGGTTTCATTTCTTTATTCTTACCTAATGTTATTTCATTCTATTCAAGACTTTAGATTAATTTTCTTTTCTCTTTTTTTTTTTTTTTTTTTTTTGAGACGGAGTCTCGCTCTGCTGCCCAGGCTGGAGTGCAATGGCCGGATCTCAGCTCACTGCAAGCCCCGCCTCCTGGGTTTACGCCATTCTCCTGCCTCAGCCTTCCAAGTAGCTGGGACTACAGGCGCCCGCCACGTCGCCCGGCTAGTTTTTTGTATTTTTTAGTAGAGACGGGGTTTCCCCGTGTTAGCCAGGATGGTCTCGATCTCCTGACCTCGTGATCCGCCCGTCTCAGCCTCCCAAAGTGCTGGGATTACAGGCTTGAGCCACCGCGCCCAGCCCTAGATTAATTTTTCTAAATCATACTTAGAAAATGTAATTATACTAAAAAAGGCTACCAAATTAAATAAAAATGCCCAAATCAGCATCCAAAATTAAAGCTCTGCATAGTTTTCATGATTTAATCCTAATAATTTCCTGTGGTCACAAAAGTCTAATGCAAGCTCATAACATTGCTTCTCCCTAAAAAGTCACCCTCTTTCTCTGTGTTGAAATCCTTCAGTCTCATAAAGTGTAGAATCAATTTTGTGAAGACTTCCTGATATTTTCAAACGTATGTGATACCCTTATCCTCTAAATTGTTCCAATGATATTTGATGATGCTAACTATAATGTGTCTAGGTGTTTAGCTATTTTTATAGTTTCTTAAGCACATCTGATGCATCTATGAACTACCTCATTGTGGGAACTCTGTTGTATTCCACATTGTATTTATTATAAAAAATAGCTCCAAATTTTATACAGAGTAGTCAAAAAAGTCATGGAATGAAACTTAAAAGTCAGCAAACTAAATAAAACTTAGTTACTCAAATCCATGTCTAAGAGCCTTTGCTGTGTACAGAAAACTCGGTTACCTACTTAGGGAATCCCTTACCACAGTGTTTGATAGCTACTCTCTGACTCAGAGTAAACATCTGGATGTCTGACTGGAACTATCTTTGTGGTTTGATGATTTTTTGAAAAAATAATATGTTTGAAGGACTGTTATCAGTGAAAACACTTTTTAAATTCTTTTTCCATACAGGTACTGACCACAGAGAGGAGTCCCAGATGACTAATGTAGTGGAAAAATTTACTCTTCTTTAGCTATTTTTTGTCTGGAAGATTGGTGACCATATGTAACTCATGCTTGATGCTGAATCAGGGAAAGAAAATGAAAGGGAACCACTAGTATAGTTGGGCGAATGGCCCAGACATACGCCTACACTACTGGCAATTCTAAATAAGGAATAGAAAAGAAATTACTTAAGTCACCAAATTGAACCTTTTCCTGGTAAACATAAACTTAATGCTTAGAAGATAGCATATAAAATGGCATTAGAGAATGTATATTATTTCTTAATGTAACATATACATTACAATGAAAACCACTTGGCTTATTTTATAAAAATTTATTTTAAATAATACTGTGTATATGAAAGAAAATCACATGGAAAACCATAGTTAGCTTTCTGCTAAACATATGAAGAATTCTATTAAAATATGTTAAGTAAGGCAAATATTTATTATATTTAATAAGACTAATAAAATACAAACATTTGGTAGAAATTACAAGTTGTAAAATGTAGGACATGATTAAAAGTTTTCCTAAGCCAACTGTTACTAGTAACTTATTGTTTTATATTTATAGATAGAACATTTATAAATCAACTACGTAAGACACATAAAAGTTTTATATCAAAGCAGATGCTATCTATATTCTTGCAAATAAAAACAAATAAACAGAAATATAGCAAGAACCATTTTTGATACATTATGTATAGTGTGTGTCAGCTCTGAAATAAGGGCCTTTATCTTATTCATCATTGTATTCCTGGACTGAGAACAGCACCTGGGAACTGAAAGATAATAAATACCATTTAAATCAAAAACTGTTAGAACTAATAAACTAATTAAGTAAAGTAGCAGGATACATAATCAATGTACAAAAATCATTGTGTTTCTATACATTATCTGATTAAAAAATCAAGAAAGGAGTCTCATTTATAATGACATTTTAAAAAGACACTTAGGAATAAATATAACCAAGAAGGTGAAATATCTATACACTGAAAATTATAAAACATGTATGAAAGAAATTGAAGACAAGACATATAAATGAAAAGATATCCCATGTTCATGGATTGAAATAATTAATATTATTAAAATGCTTATACTACCTAAAGAAATATACAGATCAATGCGATCCTTATCAAAATTACAGTAACAATTTTTACAGAAATAGAAAAAAATATAAAATTTGTAAAATCCGAAGAAGATGCCATAAAGTCAAAGCAATCTTGAGCAAAAAAGAGCAAAAGTGCTGGCGTCACACTTCCATCACGCTTCCTTATCTCAAAATTTACTGCAAAACCATGCTAATCAAAACAGATGGTACTGGCATTAATAACAGGAATAGAGAAAAATGAAACAAAACAGAAAGCCTAAGAATAAATCTTCACATGGACAGTCAATTAATCTTCAACAAAGTTGCCAAGAACATACACAGGAAAAACAATTGTCTCTTCAACAAATGGTGTTGGAAAACAAGATATCCACATGCAGGAGAATGAAATTAGAACCTCATTTCACTCCATATGCAAAAAAATTAAAACAATGAATTCATACTTAAACATAAGACCTGAAGTTGTCAAACTACTATGAGAATATTTTCTTGACATTGGTATTTCTGGACAGTATTTTGTTGTACATGAACCCAAAAACATAGGCAACAAAAGAAATTATAGACAAAAGAGATTGCATCAAACTGAAAGTTCAATGCATAGCAAAGAAAACAATCAATAGAGTTCAGAAACAACCTAAACATTGGAGAAAACACTTGCAAACTATACGTCTTATAAGAACTTAATAATGAAAAGACATAAAAATGGCCAACCGATATATGAAAAAAAAAAAGTTCAGCATCACTAATTATCAGAGAAATGCAAATTAAAACAACAGTGAGATATCTGTTAGACTAGCTATTATACAAAACATAACATGTATTGAGAAAGATGTGGAGAAAAGAGAACCCTTGTACCATATTGGTAAGAATGTAAATTAGTACAACCATTATGGAATGCAGAATGGAGGCTCTTCAAAAAATTAAAAATAGATATACTCTATTGTCCAGCAATCCCACTTGCAGGTGTATAGGTATATAGCCCCCCAAAATGAAATCAGTATGTCAAAGAGATGACTGCTCTCTCTTGTGCATGGCAGCATTATTCACAATAAACAAGATATGAAATTAACCTGTGTCCATCATCAGATGAATGGATACGTAAGAGTGGTTATATACAAAATGAAATACTATTTAGCCATAAAAATAATAAAATGTTCTCATTTACACAACATGGATGAACATGGAGAACACCGTTAAGTAAAATAAGCCAGAAATAGAAAGATGTGTACTGTATGATCTCACTTACATGTAGAAACTAAAAAACCTGAATTTATAGAAGCAGAGAGTAGAATGCTGGCGGACAGTGGCTGGGTGTGGGGGATGGCAAAATGTTGGTCAAAGTATATAAAGTTACAATTACATAAATAAATTATGAATATATAATATATAACATGCTGACCATAGTTAATAATAAAGTTTTTAATACATAAAATTGCTAAGAGACCAAATCTTAAATGCTTTCACTGCAAAAAAAAAAATAAGTATGTGAGGTGATGAATATGTGAAGTAGCTTGATTTAATCAATTTGTAATGTATACATGTATCAAAATATCACTTTTTACGCCATAAATATATATAACTTTTATTTGTCAATTATACCTTAATAAAGTATAAAAAACGATGGAGACAGCCAGGCGTGGTGGCTCATGCCTGTAATCCCAACACTTTGGGAGGCCAAGGTGGGCGGATCACCTGAGGTCAGGAGGTTGAGACCAGCCTGGCCAACATGTTGAAATCCCGTCTCTACTAAAAATACAAAAATTAGCCGGGCATGGTGGCGGGCACCTGTAATCCCAGCTAGTCAGAAGGCTGAGTCGAGTATTGCTTGAGCCTGGGAGACCCAAATTGCAGTAGGCTGAGATCGCTCCATTGCACTCCAGCCTGGGCAAGGACAGTGAAACTTCATTTTAAAAAACGAAAACGAAAAAGAAAAAAGACACAAAAAAAGAAACATTTCATCTACCAGATTTAAATGTGTAACAATTCTAGTGGATTTCTTATTTGGCCAGCATTATTGGTCCTGTAAGATAGTTTTGTTTGTTTTTAATGGTAATTTACAAAATAAAAGCCTAAAATTGTTTGATGGATACATTTTTCTAATAAGAATAGTCATTTTAACTTATATTTAATTATATGAAATAATATAATTTTTTCCAAAAAATGAGAAGCAGCATTTATGATCTATCATAGTCAGTTTTAGAGAGTTATACCTAAATCATTCTAGCACTTAAATTTAAGAAACTCAGGTCATGAAATGTTGCAAACTTGGAGAAATATGCTGAATCACTCCAGATCCTGGGAAATACAGCATTACTGAGGATCACTGATGGATATGATATTTAAAAAAATAAAGTTTCAATTCTATGAACTGATTGCATGATATTAGAATATTTTATTTTATTCTAGATTTTGTAAGGCTACATTTAATGTGTTTAAAATAAACATACACAATAAGCACGCATGTTTATTAACATATTAAAACACATATATAGTTTTACACTACCTTAGTCATTTTTTTCTTTGTTTCAATCACCCACTGATTTTCTTACATGCTGGGAATGTACTTTATTCCATGCTTTATTCATGTATTAGGAGTTTATTGTTATACTTTGAGTGCATTGACAAGGCGGTAATTGTTGAGACTGTAAGAGTACATGGATTTTGTACAAACTTTGAATACAGAGATGGCAGAATTTGCTAATGAATTGATGTGCGCTATAAGAGAAAAATTGCTATCAAAGATGAGTTCAAAGTTTTTGCTCTCAAAATTGGCAGAATGAAGTGATAACTTACTAAGCTAGGGATGATAAAAAATAATTATTTAATTTTGTTGATAAAAATCTATGAATGTATTGTCAACACAATTTGTTCTTGTTATTCACCCTCTGTAATCCCAAGAAACCGTCATTAATATACTAAAGCCTGTCATCATAATTATTCAGATTCGTCTGCCAACATTGAATAGTCTAGTATTAATCATGTTAACTATCACCTTTATGAGCAAAGAAAAATCACCCAACTCTATTTGGTTAGTGCAACTGACACTTGTGAACAGGAAGTCTAATACAAGTTTCATAAACAATCCAAATAAATTGATTTGGATGGATTAAAAAAGAAAAAAAAGAAGGTCAGTAGAAATCCCACCAGCCCCTGTTAATATAAAGATGTATTGAATTACCAGCTTGTTTGTAATGATAATACAGTCAGACTTGTAAAGTTCTTATCACTGGCCAACTGGCATAGAAAAATTACTCCTTCTTTGCTACAGTAGTCCTCTCTTATCGTGGTTTTACTCTCCAAGATTTCAGCTACCAGTTATATAGTACAAAATAAGAAATTTTAGAGCGAGAGGGATACCGAGAAAAACTACATCTATATAACTATTATTACAGTATTCTATTCAATTGCTAGTTATTATCTATGTCTAACTGTGCTTAATGTATGAATTAAACTTTATTGCAGGTGTGTATGAACAGGAAATGCATAGTATATACTGTATAGAGCTTGACACTATCCATGGTTTAGGCATCCACTGGGGATTTTTGAAGTATCCACTGTGTTTAAGGGGAGACTACTGTCGATGAAACTGCAGTAGATGAGTGCAGTCTAGTACCCATACTTTCACTTATGTGAATTCAGCAACCATTTACATTTCCTCTTTCGTAGCCACCATATCAGAACTTAGAATACTGCTAGTAATGGAGCAGAATGCCATGAATACTGATTGACTTGAGTTTATAGAATAAAAGAAATTGGAACATTGTGCCTTTCGGGTTTTAGAATGGGCACTACACTTCATGGTACTATATTGATCTTTTTTCTAGAGGCTAATATTAGAGTATTACCTCTGTGTTAAGAAGCAAGTGATGTTTATAATAGTAATGACAGATTTACACTTGATAATTCAATTCATTCTCTTTTGTATATAATTTATAATATCAGTAAAACCAGTGAAAAGTACAGTCTATATAGTTAAAACATGTTTTTCACTACAGAATACATTTATGCAAAAGGAAGTAGGCTCAAATCCAAACTCTTATAACCATGCTTTAAAAGCATTAGTTTAAGCACTTCTGATTAGCACCATAAAATGATAAAAATTTAAATTAGGCCGGGCGCGGTGGCTCAAGCCTGTAATCCAGCATTTGTATGGTCCGAGACGGGCTTGATCGACTAAGGGTCAGTGATGGATCGAACCATCCTGGGCTTATACGGTGAAACCCCCTCTACAAATAATAGCAAAAAACAGCCGGGCGACGAGGCTTGTGCTAGTCCCAGCTACTTGGGAGCGTAGGCAGCGAGAATGGCAGTGAACCTGGGAGGCGGAGCTTGCAGTTAGCTGAGAATCCGGCCACCGCACTCCAGCCGTGGCATACAGAGCAGATTCCGTCTCAAAATAAATAAAAAAAAAAAATAAATAAAAATAAAAAAAATTTACATAAAAAAACCTTATATTTACATAATAAAAATGATGAAGAATATTCATTCTAAAATACAAATCGTTAAAACTTTATCATGAGATTTAACAGAGTTACAATTTTCCTTCGTAATCGTTAGGTTAAGCAGTTATTATCTGCTTTCTAACAGATAAAGAAAAACATTTAGTTATTCTACATTCCAACAGTATTTAGAAGTATGTGCACTTGTTGTATTATCAATATCTCTTTATTTATATTTGATATAGTTATATATGTTTTAAATAGCTATAGATGTTGTAGAACTCTTTTATTTAATAATAATAGATATAAATTATTTGATTAATGTCTAATAACAATTGTTGTACTCAAGATGAATAGGAATCTTAGGAGCTTAGTACTAATAAGTACTCCTTAAAATTTTCATTATGTACAGTTTTTTGGATTTAGTTAAATAGATTTCCTCATTATACATATTTTAATTGACTTAACTAAATTATTTTCTATAATATTTTCTATTTTTAAACATATAAATTCATTTTAAAATGTCACTGACCTCATGATAGTTTTAGTTGTTACATAATTTCCTAATCAGAGCTTACAAAAATTACCATAGCTACTATGTGGATATCTGCAAAACATTTTTACATTAAAACCAGGTCCTTGGACTTAAAATTTAGGTACTAATTCACTCCATTTCAATGCAGTAATTGTTCTTAACTTATGCAATTTAATCTACTTCCCTTTTTGTCTTTAACTAGTAGAGATTCGAAACATCTGGTTGTGATCAAGTATTCACAATCTCCTAATTTAAAGTTGCATGATTCAGAATTTTTTAATATATATTTTTGAAGATAACTGAATATGTACAAAAACATGGACAGTTAGTCATATTAACTCTAAACTATTCTGAATGTTTTTAAGCTTCAATCAGAAATACCAATGGCCTATCCTTATAATTACTTCCCTTTACCCTATCTGAAAAATGCTTATATGCTACACTTCAGGCTAAAGTAAGCAAGCACCACATAAAATGTTGTGTTGAGTAATCACTAGTGCTTAGCTATTGCTCAACACATGTCAAATACAAATAATTAAAACTATAGTGGCCCCAAGCAAAACATTAAAATTTTTGCATTCCAAAGGAGGTTCATTAAAACCAGATGACTGGCTTGGCTCAGCTCATAGAAGGTCTTGGCTGAAACATGTCCACTTCAAATCCATACTGTCTTATTTGCTTACATCACAGAATCACTGACTCAAGAACCTGAAGGGTCCTCCAAAGTTTATCTAACCTCTTTCCAAGCAGAGTTTTACTTAAAATACTTTGTAGAGAAACTAATATTTCTTTACAAATTCATATGCAAGAATATTGCAAATACTTTTGTATCATTAAAAGTATAACCTTTCAGTGAGTAGAAAACAATTTAAAAAATCTTTATTATTTTATTCTTCTAAAATCTCCTTAATACATTTTAGCAAATTCATATGTGACTTCACTACAGTGAAAGAGATCAGCACTAGCGTGAACTGTGTCATTGAATAATATTCCATTCTACATTATCTCCAATACACAAACAGCATAAACTATGTATTCTTCATGACTACAAATTATGAGAGACTTAAATTCCTGAAAAAAGTTTAAAGTGGCACTAAAAAAAATTATAAAACCCATATTTGGTTAATATACATTTTTACTATGAGAAATTTATAATTAAGAGTCAATTATTTAACCATTTATTATTAAAAGAAAATAATGAAAGAATATTAAAATCAAATTTCTTATAATAATCCATTTAAAACATGTATACGTTATATAAAAGGCTCTTATAATGACATTTTGTGAGCTAATGAATAAGTACACTTAAGCAGTTTATTAATCAGATTGGAAAGTAGCATACTGTATTTAAAATGATGTTCAGTCTATAGATCTGGATTTCAAGTCATATTAGATCTGTTAATAGGTTTACCGTTTTTGAAGCCCATGAGGATTTATCTTTTATCAAATAATCTTAAAACCTACAAATTATATTGCTTAAACATGCAGTCTTTTCTTCCAGTGTACTAAAAAATAATCAATGCATATGCTTTCCTTTCTGCCACTCCACCTCTGGTCAACAAAATTAAGCAGTTTAAAACACAGTTTTAGTAAGAAGGTAAAGCTTTACGACATAACACATCTTATTTTGATAATGCGTGAGGGAAAAGACAGTCTTTTAAGTTCAGATGAATTTTGAGTCACATGTTCCTTCCTCCCACGCCTGTTTGCCTTGAGTGAAGTCTGTTTTTTTGAGCACAGGATGCTACTGACTGTAACTCACTCAAAACACAGACCAGGAAGATTAATTTTGTCATTTCAGCTGAGAAAATGGAAAAAAGCAACAAAATGAAGGCATGAGACCTTTGGTGTGCTTCATATTATACACCACTATTAAGGTGGCAAGGTAACCATCTCCTCCATACAGCCTTTATAAAACATGATGTGTTGAATATACTAAATTATTTTTACTTGCTAAATATGCTTAATACAGTAAGAATTTAATTCACATTCCTACCATTAAGCACAATTTTTAATATCATCGTAAGCTTCAATCTTAAATAAAACATAAAATTATCCTCTTATAGCAGCAGAACATAAATTTATTATTCCTCTTGAGTGTTTATCTCTCTATTCATGTTATTAGGCTGTGTCAAATGCCTGGCAAGAGAGAAAACTTCTGCTCTACCTGTGACAATCATAACTACATATTGTTCATAATATGGATATACCATTCACTTAATGTAAGCACATACTTTGATTATAAAAGCAATGGCATGTTTAACATATTTTATTTTATTACTATTTAATGTTTACTAACTATTCGATAATCCATTATCCTCTTAAATTATGGTTGATTCTTAAGTCAAAGACAAACTGTAGAAAACCAGGCATCAAGCTATATATAAAGTTACATATGTATAAGTCCATCTTTATATAATAGTGACACAAATTTTTGAATGTGACATGGTGAAACATTTTTCTTTACATAAAAATGTACAATTACGTTGTGATCTTGACTTTCCAAATACCCATGACAAACTGCCAAAATCCATGTGCCTCCAACTGATTCAGAGACTTAAGTTTCCATCACTTAATTACCTTGTCTCTTAGCCATTGTTTCCATATTTGATTAGCTCTTCCTTTGCTATAGGACTGTAGAAAATTCTACCTCGGAGGTTACTTGGAGGCTACATAAGCTTTAGTAACTTAGGGACACATAGTAGTCAGTCACTCTGTCTCTTGGCTTCATCAGCTTTCCTTTTTGTTGTTGTTGGTCATTTGGCTTATTGTAGGTAAGATTCCTCCATGTTGGAAAAAATTTAGTAATATGTATACACAAGACTCTAGACTGTTCGTAGCAAAGCTTATTAAGGTCAGAGGAAAGTAAGTTACACACACATACACACACACACACACACACACATAATTAGCAAAGCATACTAAGCTCAAAGGTAACCTGAGCTGTAACAATCCTGTTCTAAGATCAGGTTACCTCCGAGCTTAGTATGCTTTGCTAATTATAAATACATATTTTCTCCCTTTTAGCACCCTTATGTGCTCTTCTCCCCTTTGGCACCCACATGTTAAATCCCAGAGAAGAATTTATGCTGATATCACATAAATAAGCCAATGACTGTGATCAAACTGATGGCTAATATGCTAAATCAGACCTATTTTTTGGGGGATACAGGTTAGAAAGGGAAAATAGGATGGCACTTATTGCACTGGTACCACTCAGAATCACGTGGAGTGAGAGGCTTGGATCCACAGAAAGGATGACACTTGCTGTTAATAAACAAAATGTGAGTAAACAAGGGGGTTAAATTATATCTTCCACATTTTATTTTTTAGCTGTCTAGTTAACACATATGTGTATAATTCCATGAATAGCTCCACCTAATATAATTATTTTACTTAATAAACATGCACTCATCCCCTCTCCAACAGGAACAATCCAAAGACATGCTGTTAAGTCATCGTATTCTAGGGCCAGCATCGCTGGGTAAAATACATTTCCTTTAATCAAACTCAGATGTGAGTCCTCACAGCACCCCTGCCAAATTCTAATTATAAACCTAACCATTCTATCTTACACAACAAACAATGTTAGGGAAAACAGAAACAGTCCAATAAAGTCAAAAGAATTAATGGGGAATTCTTCTCTACTGGTGGTATTAATGCATTGCTTTGACCCATCTCCTGTCATTGATCTTTACTGTCACTCACAAGGGAACACACTATCCCGCTGCACAAGGAACGCTCTGCAACCTGAACAGTACTTAAGAATCATATGAGCTTTGGCTCAGTAGGTTCTTGAGGAAATCACAGGTAGCTGATTTCCAAGTAGGAGTTCCCTAACAATACAACTTGTAAAACCTTAGTCATCTGTTAGTTGAGTCATTTGAGGGTAACTTTATTCAATCAAAGAATAAATCTTGAAATCATACTTCTTAATTCTATACTTTCTTCTTGCTTTATTTTTTCTTCCTCTTTTAATAGCACAAAGAATTTTGATCACATACTTATATGTCAGCTTGATGACTTTTCTCTTGATTTCCACTTCAGGTCAGGCCAGTATGAAAATATAGGCCAGTATCAGGGAGGCAGAGACAGTTGCTTCTACACCTCTAGGCTGGACCCCAGTGGAATACACACACACACACACACACACACACACACAGACACACACACACATATATTTAAAAAAAGAAACTTTCAACATCAGTAATAATCAGATAGTAAAGAGAACAGTAAGTGATGTTTGGGAGGGCCATGAATATCTGGTTCTTCACATTACTCTGGAGTTTCAGCCTCACTTCTGTTCTGTTTCCCATCTCCTTGCTCTGTCCACAAAACTTAAGGGCTGGCAAGAGAATTTGACCTTTACACTTCCCATGTGATTGTCCAACTCCCAGTGGCCTTGGGATAAAAGTGAATTGGTTTTAGACTAATATTAAAGACAAATTATTTTCTCTTAGAAATTAAAAGGACATGAAAGAAAGGAAAACTTTAAAAAGATAATATAGCACATGTTAAAATATTTCAAATAGTATCAAAAACTATAAAGTGAGAAGTGAGTTTTACTATATACTTCACACCCAAATTCTTGTTCCCTGACCATAGGCAATCATTGAAGTGCAGTATGCATTCCTAGAAATGGTGCATGCATATTATAGCACATGTATATCTGTCACAATGTGATACTATTGTAGATTCACCAATGACTATAATAAAAATCGTAGAAAATACTAAATGTGATAATAAAATGAAGAAACTGTTACAGGATGGGGTCCCTATCCAGACCCCAAGAGAGGGTTCTTGGGCAAGGAAAGATTCAGGGTGAGTCTGCAGTGCAAAGTGAAAGCAAGTTTATTAAGAAAGTAAAAGAGTAAAAGAATGGTTACTCCGTAGACAAAGCAGCCCCGAAGACTGCTGTTTGCCCATTTTTATGGTTATTTCTTGATTATAAGCTAAACAAGGGGTGGATTATTCATGCCATAGTGCCGGTGGGAGTGTAGCAGTGAGTCTTCTTGCCATTTTGGATTTGGTGGGTTTTGACTGGCTCCTTCACTGCAAACTGTTTTATCGGCAAGGTCTTTAAGACCTGTATTTTATGCTGACTTCCTGTCTCATCTTGTGACTTAGAATGCCTTAACTGTCTGGGAATGCAGCCCAGGTAGGTTTCAGCCTCCTTTTACTCAGCTCCTGTTTAAGATGGAGTTGCTCTGGTTCACATGCCTCTGATAAAACCATTTATTTACACCCTGTGATTGGAATTCAAATTAGTACATTTTCTTTGGAAAATTATTTGCCAGGATCTTCTAAAGCTAAATCTGTACATGCTCTGTTAATTCAACAATTTCACTCCCAGCTATAGAACTAACAGCAGTGTGTACACCAGAATAAATGAATGATATTGCTCACAGTAGCCCTGTTTATAGTAGCCCACATCAAAATTTTCTGAATGGTTATCAAAAGCAGAATGAATAAGCAAATTGTTTTATATTCATACAATGGCATGTATAGAAATAAGAATGAAAAAAATTAACTGCCAGTATTTGCAGCAGTAGGAATAAGGATCACAAACATAATGTTGAATGAAAGAAATAAAACACAAAAAAGAATGTTGTTCATATGGTTCAATTTACATGAAGTACAAAAAGAGACAACACTAATTTATGTTGTTAGAAGTCAGGAGAGTGGTTGTCACTCAGAGTTAATAGTGACTGGGAAGTTTCTGGGGCTGGTAATCATCTATTTGCGGATCTAGGTGAATTTAGTTTGTGAAAGTACATTAACTGGTGTGTATACTTTTCTGTATATGTATTATACTTCAAAAATAGTTAAATGATAACACAATAGTGAAAGCAGTCCACATAATCATGAATAATCATATATTTAATAAACAGTTAAAATAAATGAGGTAAAGTTCTATTTACTGATACAAATATTACTCTAAAGGAGTGCTAGTTTTAAAAAATAGAATAATAAATACAATATCATAGCATACATAATTCGATTTTAAATGTACATAGATGCATACATTTTAAAAAATATTTTGTGATATACAATGAACTGATAAAAGTGGTTATACCTCTAGAGAAATAATGTTGGTAATAAATTAAGATGATATCTTCCTCTACTCTCAAAACTTATTTTTTGGTAAAATGTTTATATCTATGTTATATCATAAATATCCAATTATACATGGATGTAGACATTACATATCTCATATGTTTTCAATTAAAAAATGAAACTAGCCAAGAGATAGAAGCAGCCCAAATGTCCATCAATGGATGAATGAATAAACAAAACATGGCATATACATAAAATTGAAATTTATTCAGTCTTAAAAAGAAAGGAAATCCTGTCACATGTTGCAATATGGATGAATCTTGAGGACATTATACTAAGTTTAATAAATCAGTCATTAAAAGACAAATACTGTATGATTCCACTTATATGAGATATCTAATGTAGTCAAATTCATGGAAACAAAAAGTAGAATGGTGGTTATCAGAGCTTGGGAAAAAAGGAGAATTATTGTTTAATGAGTATAAAGTTTCAGATTTACAATATGAATGAGTTCTGGAGATCTTATTCACAACAATGTGAATATACTCAACACTACAGAACCACACACTTAGAAATGGTTAAAATTGTAAACTTTATGTAATGTGGTTTTCACAATAAAATGTACAATTAAATTAAACATGCTAAGTTCCAGAACAAGAAAAAAATAATAGAATTATATACTCATTGTTGTAAAATCTTGTTTTATTCCCCTAACATGTCTTGGGATTTGCTCACATTAGTTCATGTAAAGCTACATCAGATTTAAAAAAAAAAAAATTGTTGTAGAATATTCCATTGCACATGAGTATGACTAATAATGTGAGTACAATATAAAGACATTCTTTACAGTATATTCTTCATGGGAAATTCTGCTTCCAAACGAAATAAAAAGTAAGGAAATTCACATTGAATTTAACTGGGGAAACAGTTTCCTCAATTTCACTGTTAAGACAGTCATTCACTATATTTTTATCTGGTAACATTGTTTTCTCCCGTCTGAGGAGAGCAGAGAATTATGACAAGACTCTATTTATGGGCGTACTAGATTGGTTTATGTTTTGTTTTGTAACTTGGCAGTACAACATGAAATTAGCAATACCAAGATTACATTTATCTGGAATATATACATATATATGTGTGTGTGTGTGTGTGTGTGTGTGTGTGTGTGTGTAAATCAATAACTATTTCTCAGTTACCTTTACATTAATAGGTCACAGTTTTTTATTTGAAAAATGAAGAAATTGTTGATAATCAATTCAAGGTATTTGACCCTCAGTTCTAGTGCTATATCTTCTTCCAGGTGGTTCAGACTAAATTCCTTTTCAGTGGCAATACCAGCTGACTTGAGGAAAGAGGTTTGGACGTTGTGTTGGTTTTACAATTCTTGTAGTCCTGTTATGCAGCTACAATTGGACATAGTAGACATTCAACAATGTCTTTGTTGTTGATGGTTGCAATTATAACTTTATTTCCATCTTCACAATAAGACAAATGGCAAGTATAATATTAGAATAATTAAGTTATAAGACATTTTACTAAAAGTACAAGAGCAGTAGTATTAACAGCAATCATGGTAACAATGTGTTTTAATTTTCTATGCCAGAGATTGTTTTTGGTCTTTATATATGTTATTTCTAAATACTTAAGAAACAGACTTACAGAATAGAGTTGCATTTCTAAACAAAGAATTAGGATTCAGAGAGTTGAAGTGAGTTATCTAAGAATACAGAAAGTAGCAGAAATACAAGTCCAGATCTCTCTGGCTTCTGTTCTTTCTCACCATTACATCCTGTTGCTATAGGAAAATATAAGGCTATACTTTCTGATGCTATCTTCCTAGGTAATACCTAATCTAAATAAACTTCTGATGGTTTTCTATACTAATAAGAGAAAACTCCATCAATCTAGTGTAGAAGTAGTCTTTCGATTCAATATTTAGCTATTCAGTGAGAAACTTAACATTTTATTTTTAAAATTTAAAACATACTTAGAATTCTAACTTAGTTGAAACTATACATTAGAAACTGAATGACCCAATCTCCGGTCACAAAGATCATGTAAAGTTGAACTTTGAGTCAAGCTTGTTTGCTTACCAAATTTGGTATATGTTAAGTGGCATGTAGCTCCCATAAATATAGAGAGCACAAAAGGTCTTCACCACATCTGAGTTTGGGTAACACTTCATTTCACCAAACACAAATATAATATAGCTTTTCTATTCTATATTTATGGGGCAGGTGTTCACCATATAATAATAAGTTTGCTAAAGTAATGTCAACTGGCAAAGTATACCCCACAAACAATACTGGTAAATACAGTAGATTCGTGGGGAAACTGTGCTGTTTATTTCTGTTTTCCAAATGGGAGGAAAAGTTATAGTACATGGCAATTACCTTGAGGGTTTCTGCTTCACGAAAGTTGGCTTCCAATTTCATTACCATAATTCTGCAGAACGCAGTCAGTTGCGGTCACAGTCTCTGCCAGCCCACCTTCAAACTCTCCCTGCCAATCAGAGCAGAACATCCTGTTGTGGGAGTGGAGTAGTTAAAAGTTTCATGGTATATCTTTCAGAAAAAGAATAAACTAGCATTATAATTGAGGTCATTTCCAAAACATAGTATTCTCATGAAAAGATATGATAGGATTAAGCTGTCATTAATGCTTCTTAGCCAGGGTGGGGGAAAATCTTTCCAAAACAGAACTTTTTAACTTAACTGGAATTAACTGGGGTTTTTATAAATAAGTCGACTCAAAACAGTGGATATTTACTGTTTTTTTGTAACATGTGCAAGATGCTTTCTTACTATTTTACAGACCGTAATATATAATATTATCACTTAATTTTTGCATAATTTAATTATAAATCCACTTGATAAATTAATATAAGCACTTAATTAATTAATTAATTAATTTTTATTATTATACTTTAAGTTCTAGGGTACATGTGCACAACGTGCAGATTTGTTACATATGTATACTTGTCCCATGTTGGTGTGCTGCACCCATCAACTCGTCAGCACCCATCAACCTGTCATTTACATCAGGTATAACTCCCAGTGCAATCCTTCCCCCCAACCCCCTCCCCATGATAGGCCCCGGTGTGTGATGTTTCCCTTCCCGAGTCCAAGTGATCTCATTGTTCAGTTCCCACCTATGAGTGAGAACATGCAGTAAGCAACTAATTTAAAGGAACCATATTCTGTGTTGATAAACTACTGGCTCTGTGTCTTAATTATTCCCTTGCACTCTTTTGTAGAATTGCTATATGTGAAACCTAATAGAATTTAAATAATAATTTTTGTTCATTCATTTATCTGTTATTGAGTACTAAACAATGTTCTATGTGTAATGGGCGATTAAGTATTAACCAAAATTCTATGTTCTATGTGTAATAGAGAGAAATAAGGAAAATAAACTGAAAATGAAGTGACTACTGTAACAAAGGCATATGTGGGGGTTATTGAGTTACAAAGGAAAAAAAATTCTTTCTGACAAGATCAGGAGATGACTTCCTATAGAAAAATGCAAAGTTAAACAAGACTGTCATTTAAATTACTTAAACTTGATTCCCCTTGGGGAATTTCTACTTAATAATTTTCTTTCTATTTTGGAACAGGTCAGCAAAACTGCTCAGACTACTAAAGGAGCATATTTGTGGGCATGTCTGACTTGTATGAAGATGTGCATATGTAAATGTAGGTATTCAGATCTAAACCAGATAAATGTATTTATTCAATGCTATAATTTTGAAAGATAAACCTAACAGAAAAGCCATCTTAACATAAAAGTGTATCTAATTCTTTATGACGTTGAATTTGTTGCATTTAATATTCATTACAAATATTATGCAATTTGGTTTCTGAAATTAATATATACAAATATTTTATATTTTCTAGTTTCTTCGTAGAATGACAGTAATGCAAAATAAATGCTAAAACCTACTCTTGTCACATGCACCAGAAAGGAAGAAAATTCACCGACTAGCATGGGTCACTTACTTCCCCACAGTAGGGGAAATAATAAAGACAAACAATGTTTTGATTTTTTTTTATTTGATGTGATAGTAAATCTACTATGACTTTTGGTAACAGCTGTGAGTAGGTGTTTAAAATAATATTTCTTTCCTGTTTCTTTTGGTGACATAAGTCACTTTGATTCTTTCTCTTTGACATCAATATGAAGGAAAATGTTAGTCTAAATGCTCCATGATGCCTGAAAATGTGCATTGTTTTATGTATTTTCTAGAGAATTAAAGTTAAATTTTATTAGGATGTAGTTTTTTTTTTTTTTTTTGGTAATTTAAACATTTGCATTACTTAGTAATCAACTACCGTGCTAATAGATAACATGATATATTAACCTAAACTGGTTTTCCACCTGAACATTGCATACCTGGTAGTATGTTTAAAAGATGAGTAAGCGTCCAATTAGGAAACAATTTATGCAGCTGATATAATGAAGCACTAGATTTGCGAGTTGGCTTTCTCAAATCTATTTCCTTAGGAAGTTTTCATATGTCACACTTAGAGTGCTAATGGAAATAAAGATTAAACAATAATAATGATAATAATACTACCCTATTGAAACATTGCTATCCCAGTTGTTGTGATGGTAGTGGTGATAATGGTGGTGGTGGTTCGCACTCTCCCTCTCTCCCTATCTTTGTCCTTCTCTCTCTTATTTTCCTTCTTCTTCCTCTTTTTTGCACCCTATTTGTCCTTCTTTTAGTTACAATTTTTCAGACTTATTAAATAGAGTCACAGATAAGTTTTAAAACATTCACTATCAGGAAATTGTTTAGAAACACACTTCCATATTTACTATCTCATATATGCACGACACTGGTATAATATTATGGGGAGCAATTGAGGTCATGTCTGGAATCATCTGATGATGTCCCAGGACTAATATAACATAAGTTCCATTGTTACTCTGATTGCTTGTCATTCTATGACTATGTATTTCTACTCAGATATACTATTCCTTAAAATATTATAAACTAAGATTTTAACAACAGATTTTAACTGATATGCTTCAATTCTTCTATTGATTACAATCCTAATAATGAAAAGATAACTAATATCAAAATAGTTAAGGGCATTATATACAATATATGTTGTTATAAGTGTTATACTTTGTGTTAAAACCATTGTTGAAAATTTAGGCAAGTTCTACCTTTTCTTTGGTTTCACAATGATGACAAAATAAACTTTAAAATCTGTTAAGAGTGGTGCAGATATTCATAGGAGACTATAGAGTTGCCAGTAAAATTATTTATCTATGTCCATTACCTATCTATCTATCTATCTATCTATCTATCTATCTATCTATCTATCTATCTCCCTCCCTCATCTCCTGTCTTCACCACAGCTGATGGTATGGGTTTTTCAAAAGTTATGATGTTTGGGAAAAGCAGACACCAAGTCTATTGTCAAGTTTTTACTTGTTCTAAATTCAAAATCTATGAGAACAGACATTCCTGGTTACACAAGATTCAGAGTCAGACAAACAAAGTTACAATGACATATCCTCTAGTTTTCAATCTAGTCCACGGCATTTTTCTAGGAATAAAATAAAATCTTCCCAGCCAAACTTTGTTTACAGGTGGAATAACTGCTTCGAGTAGTTTCCTCCCTATAATGTATCGTTTGCATGCATGCTTCTAATAAACATTCATTTAGTAGTTTATCTGAACTGTCAGGGGATTCCATAAAATTCTGTTGAGCATAAAATAATTGAGTTTGCCTTTCTCATATGCTGAAAAAATGTTTTGAGTTCAGAGAGAGGGAAACAACTCACATCAGATTACTATAGTAAATTTTTTCCAATAGTGTTTATTCTGAGCAGACAGTGGAAGGTACTTGAAAAACAAATGAGTCTGACTAAACTTCTATGCTGCAGTAGCGAGCAATGTAAGTTGTTTTTAGAATAGTGAAAGCATGGAGACAGATGCCTCTTTATTTTCTGAGTTAACTCACTTTCAGTGACATGAAAGGAAACTGTGGGATGGTGACTAACACAAGTGGAAAGAGTGGAAATGCTCAAGAAAACCAAAATAGAGTTGGTGTTTAAGACATTTCCTTAATTGTTGCTTCTTGACTTAACTCCCCCTCTCTTTTCCATCACACATCTTTAAATTGCCTTGACTTTAGTTTTTGAAAGATTTGCTACAACAATGATTATTTTATATACAGCAAACACAATTTTAAAGAGTGTGGTTCTAATTGGAAATACTAAAGTAAGGGTCTATGAGAAATCAAACCAAGTATGTTAATAGAATATAATATCAAAAGTATAATTTTTTTAAGTCTGCTCATTCATTTTTTAGCCTACAGATGTAACTGTTACAGATGTTACAGTTTTATTTCTTGCCTATTTTCTTCAAGTTTTATTTTACTTCTTACCTCTTTTTTACTCTAATAGTTTCTCCAGCAGTGATGCCTCATAGAACGTTCTGCAATAAATGGAATTTTTTTATAAGTTTCACTCTCCCATATGGCAGCCTCTAGCTATGAGGTAGTGAGTACTCATTTGAAATATGACTAAGAGAAAAATTAAAGAATATGAATGAAACATCCATCTTGATGCTTCCAGTTATTACCATTCTTTTACCCTTCCTCTTCCCCTTTCAGTTTATTTTTCTTCTTTGACTTACTTCCCTTAAACTCTACACATCTCCCTCAGACATCTCCTTTATACTCAAAGATTTATTTATTGATTACTGATATTCAACCTCAAGACTCCAGTACCATGCATTCAGTGATTTACTCAGCATGTATTTATTAAACAATTAGTAGGTTTTAGCACTATACAGACCTAATCTAAAGGAGAAAACTAACATTGCTTAAATAGTTACAGGTATCATTAATATTTCAGGAAATGCATTTTTACCTAATGGAAAATTTTGTGAGGATATCCCACAAATCCACGTAATGTAGCATGTGCATATATGGGAGTCATTTACAATTTTTAGGTAATTAGATTTTCCTAAAGCTGTGTTACATAATCCCCAGTTGTGTCATAGAATTCTTTGTTCTGGGAAAAATTATATAAATAGGTGAAAACAACAGCAATAACAATTACAAAATCACCTTAACCTGAAATCATATACTAAGTCTTCTGTGTTAATGTAAATTGTTAAATTGCTTATCTGGGCTTTTGCCCTTTAGAGACGGTGTGGGGATGGACAGGGAGGGCAAGAAATAGCCATTTGCTCTTTGAAATGAGAGAACAATATACAAAACTCAACTGTACTTGAGGGTGTGGTGTTGCTGTTGTGGTTATAGCTTGACTGCTTAAGGAGGGAGTTTTTGTACAGTTTGAAAAGAACAAGAACATAACTTTCAGAATATGAGCTGCAGAAAGTAAATATGAGACAAATACCTTCCCCTTCCCCAACTTTGTATTATTTTTAAAAAACCCCTCTATAGAGAACTTTTTAAAGATGCAATGACTAGCTCTAAAACCTTCATCTAGCTTCATCAGTGTTTCTGTCCTCCACCATTGTTCTCTCTCTCTCTTTCTCTCTGCATATAATTTTTAACGATTTGAAAAGTAGATTGCAGATACAATAATTTCTCATAAATACGTCAGCAAACACCTTATAAAAGAAAGACATTATCCAGCATAACCACAATATCATTATCAGACATAAAATATATGTTAACAATAATTTTATAAGATTATTGAATATTCAGTCCACAATCATATGTTCCCAATTTTCCTAGAAGTAACTTTTAGGTTTGTTTCCTGATATAGGATCCAATGAGGTTTCATCATGGCATTTAATTGTTACGACTATTTAGTCTATTTTAATCTACAAGAATTTCCCCTAACACACGCCTTTTCTGTCTAATTTTTAAATACTTTATTGTTTTTTATTATTATTATATTTTTACATTTTGTTTTGAAGAGTCAGGTCATTTTTATTCGAGAACATTCTGCTTTCTGAATTTGCGTTATTTTATTTCATCATAATTACCTTCAGGGAAAATCTGTCTTTTAGCAATGACACCACATGGATAATGCTGTGCACTCTACAGCATCACACGTAGGAGGTACATAATATCAGGCTGCTCCACTGTGTGCGTAACTGCTGGATCACTTGGGTATGAGTAGTGATTGTCATGTCTCTTCCTTGTAATTTTTTCCTCTGTAATTATCTGGTAATCTGTGGGTAATAATTTACAACTGATGCAACAAGTTTATCTTCCCCAATGATCTTTAACCCAATGGTTTAAACATCTATTTATAGTAATTGCCTAAAGGAGTTTTTACATTGGGAGATATAAACTCATTAGTTCTCGCATTTCATCTAATTTCATCATTTATTCTATGCTCTATTGGTAGTCTTCTGTAAAAGGAGACTTTTCCTTTTTGTTTTTTATGTTTTGTGGTTTTGGACTCACAGTTTTAGGAGATTATAATCAAATGTTGTCATTACTCTAGGAGATTCTCAAATTAACCCAAATTGAAGGGGCCTCTTTAGGTCAGTGTTGCCCCCTCCCTTTTACTTCATGAGTCTTTTAGTATTTTTTTTTGCTTCTGGCATGATAGATATTAATTTCTTATATTCAGCAATTGTACTTAGAAACGAATATCTGGTCATTTGGTGTCTCATTGCTACTAGGTTATTATTGTTTCTAGACCTTCATAGCGGACAGACACAGGAAATATCTTTTGGTGTTTTTAATCAAGAATTCAAACTAATATTTCTAATAAAATTTTGACATTAACAGGATTTTTTTACCTTGTATTTTATATTGGTACCTCTTTTTCTCTCAGTAAAACTATGCATGTATGTATGTATGTATGTATGTATGTATTTAGACGAGGTCTCACTCTGCCACCCAGGCTGGCATGCAGTGGCGTGATCATAGCTCACTGCAGCCTCAAATTAGTAGGCTCAAGCAATCCTCCTGCCTTAGACTCCTAAATAACCAGGACTACAGGCTTGTGCTACCAGGCCCACCTAATTTTTAAACATTTTTGTAGGGATGGTGTCTCACTATGTTGCTCAGGCTGACCTCAAGCAATCCTCCTTCCTTTGCCTGCCAAAGCACTGGGATTACAAGTATGTCTTCTTTTAATAAAATTAATGTATTAATTTATTGGCTTTATTCTACAGTACCCATAAAATAACATCATAAATAGGGATACTGCCACTAATAGTAATAACTACAGACTCAGTTATTAGATAGCTTTAGATTTTAATTTTATTTAGATTTTAACTATATTAAAAGTTTTACTCAAAGAAATCTTCCTTTCACTATATTTAGCTCCACCCTTTCCCTCCCATCCATTTTATATAATCATTTTTATTACCTTTTGTTTTATCTTTCCCCTAGTTCTTTTGGGGAAAATCTATCTTCTTTTGCACAAATGATAGCATATTAAAGTATTAAATGCAGTTTTGACCTTCCTTTTTTCCGTAAAATTATAATCTAGAAATTACTCCTCTATCAATTTATACGGATTTTTCTCATTCTTTCTAACAGCTACTTAGTATTTCTTTTTTTTTATGATGCTTTATTAAAGCAGTTTCTTATAGATGAGAATTTAAGTTTTGAAATTTTGCTATTACAAAATAGCATCATAAAAAATAACATTTGCATATGTGTTTTGAGTGCCCCCAGCTAACCTGAGGTTCCAGTACCAGAGCACCAGGTAACTCTGCCCTAAAGGAAAAGGACTGGGGCTGGATATGGGTGTTTACAGTACGCCTTTCATAGGATATTTATTTCTTTTACTCGGAGGATGGCTTAATGTCTAGTTGTCCAACTCATGATGATGGTGTGGAGTTGGGGTGTCTGTCACATCGGAAACTTCTTTATACTGGCAGATACCTGTGTTGCTCTTGTCTGACCTGTGTCCAGATTATGACTAACCATTGCTCTGGCACTGAAAGCTTGACTTCGTGCTCTCGCCTGCATTTCCAGGAAAAAAACCCAGCCTGGGGAAGCTCTTGGTTTTTCAGATGGAAGGCGC
The DNA here is from genome assembly GCF_001698545.2 of Rhinopithecus bieti. Taxonomy (NCBI): domain Eukaryota; kingdom Metazoa; phylum Chordata; class Mammalia; order Primates; family Cercopithecidae; genus Rhinopithecus; species Rhinopithecus bieti. The sequence continues at coordinate 592,471 of NW_016820949.1, read as the reverse complement.
AAATTTAATATACTGCCCCAATAAGAAACAAATCCAAAGATCTTCACTTACAGATCCTAGGCAGCGAGGCACAATGAGTCAAGAGGGCAGTCCTCTCCCCAGGTCATAAGAGGCAGGAATGAAGAGTCAGACAGAGAAGGAGAAGAGCACATGGCAACTAGCAGTACATGTAAGGGAATACGGTGTGGATCACCTTACATTCCCGGGCAAAGCCTGACTGTCCTTTTAGAAGAAGTGGGAGAGATGGATCTAAGTCCTTTGGCCAGGTTGAGCCATATAAGTGTGGTGTAGAACTGGAAATTGTGTCAAGAATGACTGAGCCCTGCTTCTGGTATCAGAAGGTTTAACTTGTATTCAGAATGAATGCTGAGGCAACACAAAATTATAGCAATTCACAATAATATGTTGTTTTGTATTCTGGAAGGTCTATTGTCAGGGTGGATTTCTAAAAATGAGATTATAGATGAAAGGGAACTTTCCTTGACAGAGATGGACCATTTTTTAAGACATGAGAGTACCTGCTTTCCAAAAGCCACAGCTGCAGAATAAACTGTAAAACTTTTGAAATTTTCCAGTTTCCCAATAATAGTAATCTCTGCCATTTTATAAAGAAAATATGGTGCAAATTTTCATATAATTTATATATATTTATTTTTTCTGTGTAAATTCTATCCACATATTTTACCCATTTTTATATATACTTTTAATCTTTTATTTCTTAAGATTTACAGCTTTTTACATATTAGAGAGATTAGCTAAACGGTTCTTTTGTGAGACACCATATAAGGTTTGTTTTTCTGTTTTTGCCTCAAATGATACAGAAGTTACTGTTATCAGAACATGCCTCTGCTCTATTGTAGGGCAACTAATCATCTTTTCAGGTCCAATAAAAACCCATGTCCTGGCTGCATCCTTCCCTGAGCACTTCTTCCCTGCTTTTTCACTAGAAGTGAAGAATGATTTATTCCTTCCATCAATCAAGGATGAAAGAAGAAGTGAGACAGGTTCTTGTGAACATCAGGAAATACAGTTTCTCTGTGAGCTGTGGGTTTAGAGAGAAAGGGTTTGGAGGAAATGATTGCCACCTAATATAGAAATATAGAAATATAGAAGACATTGATGGAGACTCATGAACTCTATTATCCTTGCTTTCCATGTGGTTGTTGGAAGTCTCTGGTTAATGGTCCTTGCACCTCCTGCACAGCTGGAGCATACTGCTGTCTGACATTTAAGACCAACCTCTTTACACGTACCAAAGTCCCTCTCTAAACCTCTATGAACCACAGCAATGGAAAGGAAGTGACAGATCGAAAAACTGTGTGGAAGTTACAATTTTAGGCTATGATGATTGATTCCTTTGGACCGGGATCTGTTAAAATTCAGGAAAACATTTTTTAACCATGGTACTCATCAGAATCCCTCAGAGAGTTTCTTCAAAATTAACTTTCCAAAGCCCCACCCTACCCCTCGTGACTCAGAAGTTCTGTGACTATATCCAAGGCTATTGATGGAGATGAGGATGTGGTGTAAAATGGTACCTGGAATTGTTCTGATAATGAGCATGTTTTTATAGATATATAGGTCATTCAAGTATATTTATTTTATAGTATTTTTTAAAATATAAAATTGCCTATTTTAAACGATCCTTTATACATTCTGATGGTAACCTATTATCAGCTATCTGTATGACAGATGACTTTCTCACATTATAGCCTTGACTTCTTTAATGTATTTAATTTGTCTTTTAATTTGGTTTCTAAAATGTTTAATATAGTTAAATATATCAATGTCAACTTTTGTGTTTTTTGTACACCTTCTTTAAAGAACATTTCCCTGGCCTAAAACCATAATCTCTATTGTTTTCAAAATAAAAAAAAAAAAAAAAAAAAAAACTTTCAATTTTTACATTTCAGTCTTAAATCCACCTAGAACTGATTATTTGCTTAATAGTATGAAGCAGAAATCTAATTGTGTTATTTTCCACACATATAAACAGTTTCCCAATGAATTTGCTAGCCAATTATAGTACTCTTCCAAGAAGTTCTGCCTGTGATGAAAAAAAAAAAAGACTCAATACAATAAATGCAGATACAGATGAGGAGGAGATTGTAGCTTTCAGTATACATTTGCAAAACAAGTTCTAGAATCAAGGCCTTTTTCATGGATATACATGTCCTGTGCAGTTGCAAAGAGTCCTATATACTTAGAAGGGTCCCTGAGAATAATTTAATGTTTTGCTATTGGCGAATTGAAATTTTTGGTAATTTTTTAACATGAAGCCCCACTTTTTATTTTGCACTGGGGCCTTACAAATTATTTATGTAGCTAATTCCATCAAGGATGCATTGTCTGGCAACAGTTGTCATTAGTCTGCTCTTACTACTTTCTGGCTTCCATTGATCGAGTTTTACAGAATTAAGGATATACATAATGCTCTTGTTTTTAAGAAAAATTCTGCTTTCCACTTCTGTTTTCTAAAATTAAAATTTCAGCTGGTTCTCCAGATTAAAGGGATCAAATAACAATTCGTACGTTGACTTTAGTGAAAAATGGCAGATTACTATGTGACTTATATTGCTATAAAGAAGTGATAAAAACTATCAAATCAAAATTAGGCTCTGGTTATAAATTGTATAACCATTATGAAATGATTCAATAAATAAATACTTTATTGATAAACAAAGGATGAAATAGGGAAGGCCTGTGGTGACTATTAAATGTGAAGTAAGATTATTGGCACTTAACTATTTTCTCAGCCCACATTGACTGATTTTCTTCTCCCTATTGAAATCCACCAATTAGCAATACAATGATTTCAGTAATCTTCAAAACTGCAAAAGCGCTCTAGCAGAGACCTATGACCCTGAACTTTGCTTTTCTATCTACATCTAGCTGCGATCAATAAACCCTGAGTAACTGGGAATTGAGTTTAGTGAGGAGAAAGGAAGGGATTTAATTCCCAAGAGAAGAATATAGGTTCTCAGCACAGTGAGATTCTCTGCACACTATAAATGCATCCCCATCTTACAGCTGAAAGTCTAGAAAGTCATGATAGGAATGCACATATCCCACTTTAATTGTATGTGCTTGCAAGGATGGACACTTTTGAAAATAACATACTTCATTTCTCATAATGACGGACATAGGTAAGTAGGGGGAAAATAGATTGAAAGGTTTGGGATGGGAAACATAAGAGAGAGTGGAAGCTGGGAAAGTTTGTAACCATAAGAATGCCAGCATTTGAGCAGATACCAGAGGCAGAAAAGCAAGAGCTTCCCTCCAGTGAGTTCTGAGTAATTCTGGGAAGTAGAGTAGACTGGAATTCAGCTCATATATGAGAGATTACCTGACATAATTCTAAACAAGGAAATATATTGTCAAACTTTAATTTATTTACTTGATATCATTGTTCAATATTTATCTAGAAAAGTGATAGAAAAACATTCAAGGGACATAAATTAGTTAATTAAATCTTCATTATTTTTTAAACCAGTAGAGGGACCCATTTCTCATCAAAATAATTTTAGTTTCTCCATCTTTGGAAATCGTTTTTGCTAACCATACTTGATTCCAGCCATTTTAAATTATTCCTAGTAGTATTTGGGGCTCTACAAAAATGATGATGATAAGGGCTGTTATCACAAGGAGTAGTATCTAAGACAAAGTCTTGGAGCAGGGGCCACTGGGATAGAAAAACGAAGCTAAAAAAGAAAACTTAAAAGTAGCTGGAAGCACGGTATATGTGTGTAGGGTGGCTTAAGAAGGACAGGTAAAAGACACTTTTAAAAAAGATGAAATGAACTATAAGCCAATTTGAGAGCAATTACAATTATCAGGAAATCAAAGAAAAGGAGATCCAAGGATAAAAGATTCATGGGATGACTCTGCCATGGGCCTGAGATCTGTGAAGATAACATTTCCTCTGCCTTAAGAGGAGATTAGAGTAGAGATATCTACTTTACTAGGAGAAAAGCAGAGAAAGATGAGAAGTAATGAAATAGTTATAATAACAAGCATCTTAAGATGTAAATTATTTTATTCCTTCTAATGTAGGACAGTGTATTTCCACCTATAGACCAAAATCCAATAGTAAAATGCAAAATCAATTTAGTAGTGAGTGACCAACACTTAAAAACAAAAGCAAAACAAGAAAAAAACCCAACAAATAAAAGATAACATAATAGAAGTCAGTGGAAACAAAATAAAATAGAATTAAAAACTATCATCATGCATTGATGAAAATATGAAAATAAATATTAATTTATGAAGATATGTTATTAATATTATATGTACATTAATGCATTTCTTACTCATAATAGGAGTAAAATATATTTTAAATATAGACTCAGGAAAGCCTCTAAGTTTTCTTCCAAATCTATGAGGTTTAGATCACTGAATTCCTGAGGACAGGGAGCGCTTATTTCAGGAGACTGGAAGACAGGCAAAATAGGGAAAGCAGAAGATTTCAAAATACGCTACATACACAAGATAGAAAATGGTGTTATAGTGACATCGAACTTTGTGCGTAGTTTTAAAAAAACTTTTCAAGCATTATTTTACTTAATCTGATCAAGATATACACTTATTTCAGAGTAACTTAAACTTTTAGATCTATTTGTTAAGAGAAGCAGTTCGAATTTGGGATAGAGGGAAATAGAAAAAGATAAAATAAAATTTGAAACTTTACTTCACAGCAGAGAGCAGCTACCTACTAAACTTGTTAACCTAGAATAAAAACATTCCAACTATTACATTCTTACCATTCATTAAATTGAACTTGTAAGGGAGTAACAGAAGACTGCTGGTTAAACCAAAAATTTGTGAAAGCAGTAAAACTAAATAAGCTTCTGCTAAAATATTATATACAATTCATGAGCATTTATGTTTCACTGTACAAATGTTAATCCTAAACTCAGACACTGTCTCACCGAATGAGGTAAAACTGAAGCTTGTTAAAACCCAGACAGTGCAGCTGAACCAAGGAAATGGGGGAAAGTATAAACAAATCAAATGCTTAAACTTGAAATGAAGACGTGTCAACATAAACATAACTGTACTTCTCATTTTCCTCACATGTAACACTGGCAACACAACGGGAGCCAGTTTTGCGTTGTGTAAACTGAGCAGTGGTATTTCATTCTATTTCAGAACCTTGCAATTAGATGCTCTCTTAGAATTACTGAATAGTGTGAACATTCATATTTTTACATTTCCATATGTATTTTTCTCATGCCAGAAAGTGCTAACTATGTTTTCTTAAAGATTTGTATCTACAACAACAGCAACAACAACAACAAAAAGCTAGAGAATGTATCAATTATTTTTTGCTGTGTAACAAACCACCCCAAACCTTATTGGCTTAAAACAACAAGTATTTATTATTCTCACAATTCTTTAGATTGCTTAGACAATTATTTTTTTCTGTCCACACAGTCTCAGCCAAGGCTTAATGGTCTAGAATCATCTCACTCATATCTGACAGTTGGCAAGTTGATTAGTCTATAAAGTCCTCATTTGAAAAGTTTTGTCATCCTCCACGGATACTCAGGTGTCTGCACATGGAGCGTCAAGATTCAATGAGCCACAAGAGAGCAAGATCCAGTGCATAAATAGTTTTAAATCTCTATTAGCATCACACTTGTTAATATTCCATTGGTCAAAGCAAGTCATATGGATAAGCCACAAATCAAGGGGTGGAAGATAGATTCTACTTCTTGATGGAAGAGTTGCAAGTTGGAGGAGATACAAAAGTTATATTGCAAAATAAGGTTGTATAGAGAGGGTAAAATTTGTGGCCTTTTTTTTTAATTTATAAAATAAATTACATAGATATAATTTTGAAACAGAGGCAAAACAAAATAAAGAACTATAATGCTATTACAACAGCATTAAAAATATTTTTTCTGACTTTTCTTTGGAATTGAAGCCATATCTGAAGTAGGAAATGGGATCTCACTACTAAATTAGTATATTGATCTAATTAGATTTTTAATTTCTACTATTATACCACTAACATTTTGATATTTGACAATGGTATTTATGAAAGGATAGCATTTTCTAGGTCCTGACATCATTTAGAATATTACAGTACCATAGAGGTTTCATTTTCCCTTTTATTGTGACATTTCTTTGGCAAGGTCCTGCCTTTTCTTACTGAGATAGGAATGGAGAGAGCATTAGTTCAAATCCCAAGCCTGCAGTTTCCTTCAACTATCAACTCTTCCCAAATTGGAGCTTTTTCCATGAATAACACATCCTGCCAATTCAGAATTTGGTGATGAGTAAATTAGGTGTTTGATGGTGGTTGGGATTTGGGGAGTGGAGATACGATGGTACAGAAGAGTTCTGTAGGCACCTCCAAAATCACATCTATATGTGGTAAGTTACTTATTTTGCCTGAGAATAAGACACACTTTGGACCATTTACAGTTCTTGATGTACAAAGCCATGCTCATTAGTGAACTTTATTGGTAATGATATGGCATGTGCAAATATTGATATGTTAGAAACATTCTCATAAAAATAAACCTTTTTATTTATTAGGTTAGCTCTAATGAGCATAAAGGGAAGAAACCTGTGACAGAAAAGGAGGCCTCTGTCATACCCATACTCATTTTCAATGGAGTATTTTGGGCTTTGCATAAGTACAAATACAAATGTGAGATTGAACCTCCTAATACAAATGATCCAGTGTACAGTGTAGCAGCTAATAACAGCTCAAATTCTGGAATCATCACCTCTATCTGAATTCCATTTCACCCATTGTGAACTGGATCATTGTGGGCAAGTAAGTGTTTAACTACTTAAAATCAACTTTCTAATCAGGAAAGTTGTAATAGTAATAGTAAAATCAGCATGGTTTTGGAAATATTAACATATTTAATATAATAGTATATTTTATTGGCTATTATTTGTATTATTATGGTTGTCAATTTTACTCTGGAAGACAATGGGAGAGTTACTCTTACCCCTCATTGACCATAAACAACAACTGAACATAAACATTATTACATGTATATCATCCATACGTGTAAAGACTGACATGAGACTCAATGCAAAATATATTTCTATATACTAAAATATCACAAATATCCCTAACATTTAAAAAAATTCAGACAAACAATTTCAGATCTTTCCTAAATGCCCGTGTGCTTTGATTTCCAATCCTAATGATCTGGTAGCTTTTCATGTATTTGGTATTAAGATTGGTAGCTAATCCTATTCCTTCTAAGGTAAAATTAGATGAGCCAGAGTCTGGAGGGTTATCTTTCATAAAGTTTATCATAAAGTTTTTTTAATATGTATTCTACATAGGGAAGCAGGAAAACAATTACATGCATACATACACACACACACACACACACACACACACAACCTGGTAGCCTGGAAATAAAATAAGTATGTTTAAAGTTGTCATACTTCCCATTTATTGTCTCACATAATTAACCAGGTGTTCACAGAAGCCAACTTTGAGGTTTCTAAATTCTTTCCATCCTCTTTGAACCCTTGGGGTAGCACTTACCTTAGTGAAAGATCAGATTCCCTCAGAGCGCATGAAGAGATCTGTTTATTACAAGCAATAAGTGCCAAATGAATTATTGGAAAAACAGCAAAGGTTATTGCACCCTACTCTACGTGAATACCTCAGAGTTTTGTTGTTGTTGTTGGAATTTAGCTGATTTCATTAAGGAGAATGTAACATAATACTGAACATTGTAAATAAATGTAAAGTCACATTAAACAAGAGCTACCTTTTCTAAATTAGATACCTATTCTGTCTAACCAGGTAAATCAACAAACGAAAAATATTGCAGAACAGCACTTTTAGAAATACCAGAGAAAAAGTGCATTAACTGAGATTTAATATCTGCCAGGTGTTAGAAGTTCAGCTAGCCCCTTATATTGCCAATATACATGCTCAAAAAAATACATTTTGAAACATTATTCCTCCTGTGCTAACAGAAGAATGTGGAAGTCATTCATGGTTGACGAAAGATGAAAAACAGAAAATCTTTATATTTATAATGTTATTTTTTCATAAGTGCATAAGGGAAAAGTTTGATGTACAGCATTTGTAACTATAGTCTTGCATTTATAGTTCTTCAAATATTAACATCTTCAAAAATATTTGTTACCAATTTTGATAATATCTCCCATAATGTCAGTGATGTAAAAAAGCATCAAGTCCTGAAAAAAACCTCAGTTGAAATAATCACTCTTTATTAAAGCTCAGGGACCCATATTTCATTCCCTCCTAGCCTGGTTTCTTATACTCTTATGATTTGGCTTAAGTTTAAGGTAACACCATTAAGATGAGATTAGCACATTTTTACTTAGAATTGTCTTGAAATTTATAGAACAATCATCTTACTTTAAAGTTTACCTTTATTTCCAGTGGAATATAAAAATAATATGCATTTTTTATAATATATTTATTGTGAAAGTAATTATATTTTAGCAAAAATGTATTAAGTGTTGAAGTAGGAAAAGCTTATTAATACTTATACTATTGAATAAGTTCAATTTTTTAAAAAATGTGTTTACGAATAGCAAAATTAACTTCAGGAATCAACCTTTATAAGTTCAATAACTTACTATATCCTTGAAGGAATACTAACTAACTATTTCAAACAGTAACTATAAAAATCAATGTTTAATATAACAGCGCCTTTCTAAATCTGAACTTCTTGTTAACCTAACAATAATTAGAAAAAAGGACCATATTTCCTTACCTTAAATACATAAGATAGATGATTTCAACTCTAAATCTCACCTAACAATACATACTGATTTGCCATTAAAACAATACTAACATAAACATGAATTAATATTAGTAATATACTTTATATTCTTATTTATATATAAAATAAAAATAAAATAAAAACGATAAAATAATGCATATATATCACAACAATAATTTTCAAGATTTTCTCATATGTTGTATTGTAAGAGGATTATAAGGCTTCTGTATGAGTGCCTAAATGGTTGTGTTAAGATGATTAATACATTTGGTAGCATTAACACTTAATTCTAATCTTGATTTCAGAAAGTGACAAACAGATTTCAAATGCTGGTTTTAACTCATGATAAAGAACAGTCCACATGCACTCAGACTAAGGGTATAGAAGGTTGATTATGGTTAAAGAAGAGATGAAATTGGTATTTACATTTTGCAATTCAACTGAGTTTATTAACATTTAAAAGATTTTATTTTGGCATTTTTTTCTTATTAAATGTTGAAGTTTTCTTAGGATATCAATTAGAGAGCAACTAGACACCAATGTGTCAAATATTTTGGAGAAATATTATTAAGACAGAGAATGGAAAGGTAAATTTTATTACGTAATTGCACAATCTCCTTTGAATGCCTACAAAATTGGCCCCAACTCTTTACCCCTATTGGTGTTTACATCTTAGCAACAGCACTCTTAAGTTTTTCCCATCATGAAGTGGAGTCTGTTTCCCCACCGCTTAGTTCTGGATTGGTTTCATGATGTATTTCATTAGTAGACTTTGGCAGAGGTGATACTGTAGCAGGGATAAGCCTAAGCATCAAGAGATGTGAATACCTCTGCTGTCTCTCTCTCGCCTGGATTCCTACCATGCTGTGAGACCAAGCCCAAGCTACCTTCAAGATAATAGACTATGAGAAGTGCTGAGTGCCTCAGCCAATAGCCGTCTGTTTCCTCAGAAACAGACCACAGATGCCTGAGGGTGCCCAGTCAGATCAGAAGACTGGCCAGCTAAGTCCAGCATAAGTAACCCACCTATAGATTTGAATAATATTTATTATTGTATGTCACTGAGCATTATGGTTGTCTTATAGCATTACTTCATTAATAGATAACATATACACTTCACATCTCTGTCATGTTTTGTTACTTTCTTCCAATTTTCTTCATGTTGATCTCTCATTATCTGAGAGGACTGAATTGTGTGGATAAAGCAATGCTGGCTAGAAAAAGAGAGAATTAGGACTAGCCTCCAAGTTTTCTATATGTGCAAACAAACAAACAAAAAATTCCAATTTCCAGGGTCTCCCTTTCTTCGTTTATATGATGTACATGTGTTTTGTGTTGTGAATGATGGAAGTGAAATGAAATGTTTCATGTCTCAGGGTTCTACTGCTCTAATATTCGATGGTTCCATGATCTTACACTAAACAGGTTCTAAACTTCTTATACAACTGTGCTATTCATGTTCTCACAAATTAATCTGACAAAGCAAAGCAAATTGTTTTAAAGATAAACAAAATACAATCTATAAATGCTTCCACACAATGATTTAAATAGTAAGAAAGTTACTTATTGAGCTTCTTTCTTTATGCCAAGGAATGCTAAGTGGTTTATGTACATCTTCCTAAGGAATCTTTTCAACAAAAACATAAGATAGTTACTACCATCTCTATTTTACTGTAACAAAGAAACTGAAGCTGGGAAGGGTTAATCAACTTCTCTAAGTTTACATAATCAATGGCAAAGCTATATTTCAAACACAAGTCTATCTGACTCTGACCCAATGTCCACCTATCCACCTATGGTCAAACAAGTGTTTTTGAGGCTTGTCCTAAGTGCATAGCTGACGTCTTGTCAGATAATAAGAAATACTATTTTTCAATGATTCCAGAAGTTACACGGTTTACTTATGTGTGAGCAAAGCTCCCACCAGACCATAATTAAACATTTTCTGATTCAGTGATGCATTATTTCTTTGGTAATAAAAGAATTTTTAAATCAGGATATGCAGGGGAAAGTGATACAACAAAAATAGTGATACTTAATTGGTTCTCTCTGTGTTAAATCAGTCTCCTGAGTAAAAGTTGTAAAAAGCAGAGTTTGTGCCCACTAAAAGATAAGAAACTTAATCAAGTGACAGTAACTTTCTTTTCTTTTTAGTGCAATGTCATACAAGATATAAGTGATTTTGTGACGATAATATAGGTGTTTATTAAACATCTATTCTGTGATGAGGATAAGAAAGTATAACACATAGTCTATCCTCCAGGATGTCATCATTTTTTTCAAGATTGGATACACTTTGGATGTACCACATTGGTCCCATGAACAAACTTGGCAAAGAGAAGTCAGCCCATCTTGGCAACATGGATGGGGGAACTGAAAATGGCCATCTGGTCTTGAATTGGGAATTGTGGATAGGATTTAGAATCATAGGCTATGTCAGGAGAGGACTCTACAGACCACATTTTCAAATCTCTTTCTTTGCAGGTAAGGAGATTGGTACCCAGGAAATATAAAGATAGGGTAAAAGTAACAGCATACAAAAGCTTGATTCTATCCATACAAAAGCAGAAAAAAAGAAAGAAAGAAAGAAAGAAAGACTAATAGAATAATCAACTTGAAGACATATTAGTACATATTTTTATGTAATTATGAAAATTTTACAAATTAATACAGGAAAACAATAGAAATGGTGACTTCTACATGGATAACATTCAAAGAATGTTAACTAATTATTTATCTAGTAAGTTATTACCTCAGGAAGAATAGAATCTTTAATTACTTATGTATAATACTGGACATGTGAGCAATAATTGAAGTATACAAGTCATATAAAATATTTAGCCACCTTCCATATTAGTTTCTACAGCTGCTATAATAAATCACCAAAGTCTGAGTGGCTTAAAGCAACAGAAATTTATTCTCTCACAGTTCTTGAGATGAAAGTCCAAAATGGAGGTCCCAAGAATGTAGATGTGTTTGTCCATTCTCACTCTGCTATGAAGAACTGCCTGAGGCTGGGCACTGTGACTCACGCCTGTAATCCCAACACTTTGGGAGGTAGAGGTGGGCAGGTCACCTGAGGTCAGGAGTTTGAGACCAGCCTGGCCAACATGACAAAACACCGTCTCTACTACAAATTACAAAAATTAGCTTAGCTTGGTGGTGTGCGCCTGTAGTCCCAGTTGCTCAGGAGGCTGAGGCAGAGGAATTGCTTGAATCCTGGAGGTGAAGGTTGAAGTAAGCCAAGATTGTGCCACCGCACTCCAGCCCCGGCGACGGAGTGAGACTCAGTCTCGGAAAACAAAACAAAACAGAAACCTGAAATTGGGTAATTTATGAGGTTAAGGGGTGTAATTGACTTACGGTTCCTCAGGCTGTACAGAAAGCATGGCTGGGAGCTCTCAGGAAACTTACAATAATGGCAGAAGGCGAAGGGGAAGCAAGCACATCTTACCACGGTGGAGCATAAGGGAGAGAGAGCAAAGGGGAAAGTGCTACACACTTTCAAACAACCACGTCTCATGGGAACTCACTCTCATGAGAACAGCAAGGGGGAAATCCAAAACGCAAAATGTGGGGAAGAAAAGAGCACAACTTTTAATAGGTTTAGTCATATCCTTCATTTTTGATCAAGAGGTACTGCTTTCCCTTTTCGGCATGGAGGCGAAAATATGGTGGGAAGTTGGACAGCTCTGGCTTTAGCTTCAATTGAACTTTGTGGTCATCCTGCAATTCCTTACTTAAAATAAATTGTTTAGAGATGAAATTAAACATCAATTAAGTTACTGTATTTTTTTAAAAGGTGTTATCTATAATAGTATTGATTGCTGGCAATTATTTATTAATTTTAAATTTCTAAATTAATGTATTGCCCAACAGAAAATGTATTTACTGACAGACATGGTGGCTCACGTCTGTAATCGCAGCACTTTGGGAGGCCGAAGCTGGCAGATCACGAGATCAGGAGATCGAGACCTTCCTGGCTAACACAGTGAAACTCCATCTCTACTAAAAAAAAAAAAAAATCAGCCGGGCGTGGTGGCGGGCGCGTGTAGTCCCGGGTATTCGGCAGGCTGAGGCAGGAGAATCTCCTGAACCTGGGAGACGGAGGTTGCAGTGAGCCAAGATCGCGCCAACGCACTCCAGACTGGGCGACAGAGGGAGACTCCGACTCAAAATAAATAAATAAATAAATTTTAAAATGTGTTTACTAACTTTAAGTATTTACAGAAAATAATAAATCTTACCTTTAGACTAGATGGTACAGAATTTACTCTTATCCGGTGAAATAGGAAATTTGGATTATGCTTGTCAATATATAAAATTAAAATCTTTTATAACTCTCTCAGTGTCATTTATGGCTCTTAAGAATGAGACGTTACTTGAAAAATGGCATAATTATTGCTTACAAGAAAAGGAAAAGAGTTTCAAAGAGACGATTTTTTTCAGAGATATTTTGGCTCTGAAAAGTTACATATAGCCAGAAAGATAAGTTTTCCTCATTACAACTTAGAAAAACAGAGGTTTTCTATAGTTTACATCTCATTTGGCCATGAGATAACAATTACAATTATAAGAAATTTCACTATTTATACTTTCAAGTAACATGTAATTTAGTTGTATCTAAGTCACTTAAGAATTTTACAAAGTAGACCAACTTTCTGACAATTTATCTTTTGTCCTTTTCTCTGCTCCATCTCATTTTCTTTTGTTAAATTAACTAGACAAAATATTAAACTAATATATTTTAACAATTGTAGTTATGTTTTTGCATTATTATTAATTACATTTATTTTATTAGCCTCAAATATCGAATTTAAGTATTTTTTTGCTAGTATAATCCCCAAGGATCTTAACTGGAAAAAATGTTTCTCTATGAATTATATTCTACATATTTGCACTACAGCTAAATAAACCCCTACTATAA